>NW_028301552.1:22560000-22860000 GCF_042242905.1 Orbicella faveolata
TGCAGGAGATCAGTCACGTTTTGAAAGGCACAAACAAAGCGACGACATTGACATTTTTAACTTGGAAAAGCCAAGTTGTGGGCATGGATGCGAGTTTCACTCCATCCTTTCTTCCTTCCGTCAATTCCTGTTAGACTTTCTGTGATCGAGTTCGCTGACCAATGTATATAGCTTTCGCAGTCGTAGCGAACCACTGAGTTCAAGTTACATTCGATCTGAAGATGAAACTATTTCCTCACGGAATGATTAATTTTAACTTTTATCAGCAATTTTTCTAATTCTTTTTTTGTTTGTTTGTTTGTTTGTTTGTTTGTCTGTTTTTTTGCATTGCCGACGCAAGTATATCTTACCACAGAAAAGATCTAGATCGAATAGATTTTCGCACGAGCGTCTCTATATTGTGACGCTAATTAAACGAATAGCTCATTTCCCGAAGGTGGCCGCTTAATACAGGTTCAACCGTACTTGGTTATCGAAAGAGACAGATATTGAAAATCACAAAATTGAAGAACTGTATGAATGTTCGAATGATTCAAGCCGTGATTAGCATTTTTAGACGATCAACAGACAAGAGAATTGAGGAGAATTCGAACGAAGCGTTTCGCTATTATTTATACAGTATTGTAAATAAATACACTTAAATGCTGACATGGTAAAATGATTGTAACAACTAGTTGATAAACAGGAAAAACAGACATTACGCGAGAGTTCTGCAGTCACTGATCGCCTAGCCTTGGGAAGGGAAGAAAAAAAAACAAAGAAATTAAAAGAAGAAGTTATTACAGCAGAGGGTATTCGTATTTGATCACACAGCCGGGTTTAACTTTGTTGATAAGACGAAACGCGGTGCTGTCCTTGTGGTATAGTGACTTCACATGGAATACGTTCTTTTTTTTATTTCTAAGGGCCTGTTTACAAGGATGGAGGGTTACCCTTGCAAGCTGGTTAACCCTAGCTGGAGGGCAAAAGAATAGCCTGGTTTACAAGCAAAATTTCCCAGGTAGCGTAACCCTACAACTCGGGACAACTTAATGCGCGGTTACACTCAAAGGGTCTGGAAACAATTAGAAAGTTAACCAGGGTAGGCGGGTTAACCCTACCTGGAGTGTTAACAAGGGAAAAAGTTAACCCGGCTGCCAGGGTAACCCTAGCACGCAGGTAGGGTAACCCGTCTACCCGGGTAACCCTAGCAGCCTTGTAAACAAGACGAAGAAAAAAGAGGAAATGTATGAGTGCTAGGGTAACCCGCTTGCCAAGGTAACCCGCTTGTTAGGGTAACCCTCTCTCCTTGTAAACAGGCCCCAAGATCTCTCAAAAGGTAACAAAGAAAGAAAGAAAAATCACTGATATTGACTAGGAAAATAAAGAACGAAAAAAATAGGAAGGAGAGTGAGAAATATTTCTTGCTTTGGTGATGGGATAAGAAGCTGTACTTTCGTTATAATTGTCTCAGACAAGGATCACTGGTAACCGATACGCGATGTTCAGGAATGTTTTCAACGGTGTCACATCCCCTCGTGTATCTCTCACCATTACGTTTTGCAAAATTTCTTAACAATGCCAGTGGGCTTTAACTTTAACTTAACCTACGGATTGAAAGCTCAGTTCAGTGGCATCAAAATTGCCACTGTTTACACATCCATTTGCTAAGTTGAGTGGCTCATAGTCACTTTGATTTATTTACCGAAACTATTTATTTTTCTGTACTAGACACTTTTATTCTAATTTGGAGTAATAACAAGAACTGTGTGAAAGATCAGGTAATATATCAGGTCTTGCAATCTTAAAGCGTGTAAGCACTACTATACTATTTGATACTAGAATGAACATATAAAATGCACTTGTTATGCCTTATTTCAATTGCTGTAGCACTGTATGAGGCAATATCGGCAAGGGGCTATCAGACAAAATTCAAAAACTGCAAAATAGGGCTGCTAGAATTCTCACCTTTTCAAATTACGAAACTCGCTCAAGTATTTTGTTGGATGAACTTGGCTGGGAAAGTTTGGAAAAATAGACTTAAATGACTGGCTATGATTATGTATAAAATCCATAATAATCTTTCCCCATCGTACCTGAGGCGTATTTTTAACAACACCTCAAATGTACACGCACACAATCTTAGAAAATCTGAGATAAATTGCTATGTTCCCAATCCAAGAACGCTATGCGCTATAGAGGATCTGTTCTGTGGAACAAGATTCCATCGGAAATCAGACACCTATCTAGTTTAAAACTGTTTAAAACCTCACTGAATGGGAAATAATGTTTTTAGTGCATTGTAAATTAGAGAAAGTTTTATTACATAGGTTTTTACTGTAGGTTAGTTAACTAGTTCGTTAGTTAATGTAATGTAATGTAATGTTAGTTAATCCATTCCTGTTAATATAGTTAATTTATTCTTTGTAATTTTTTACACGACTCCTAGAAGACCATTTTTATGATAAGATTTTCGTGTTTAAATAAAGATTGATTGATTGATTGATAGATATTCAAAAATCCAGCAGATCCAACGTAGCTAATCCTGTCTGGTCCTTTAGACATTTCATTGCTTTTCTATTTTGAAATGATTAACCAAGGCTCTCTTTATCTTGGCAAAACCTTAGAATCATGGCACACAGCTTCATATCTGCAATGTTTACTGAGTATAAATTTGGACCTCTTCCATCAAAAATTTCTAACTTCACCGCTGACGGTGATGCCAATGTACTAAAACACATGCCCAGAGAGCTGTTCATGCTTTCTTCGATCTGAATGGAGGTAAGTTCATCGAAACTGTACAACTCGTATATCAGGACAATGCAATTTATTGCTTCATGTCTTGTTACATTTATGCTCATGACACAAAATCAAGTCATGTAATGAAAAACCAACTGAAAGAACATACAGAGTCCAAACAAAGTCGATCTGCATGACCAACGGCAAAGGAAATAATTTATAGCCAGCCAATCACAATCCATCCTGGTAGTTTCTCCTCTTGAGCTCATCGCGTGAGTTTAACTTCCTTGCTGAATCCCTTCACAAGCTGTTTGAACTTGATAACACGCCCTTCTGTAGTGCTGCCCGGTTTCGGCTTCACTGTCACATGATTTGTTTTGTCGGTACCTGGGACAACGGCTCCGTTCACCCTCACGTCCCCAGTAGTCACATGTACAGCATTTCTGACAAACACCTGACATGACAGAAAATATGTTGACCAGTTGGTAATGACAGAACATCGATCGTCTAGGGGAAATATTAATTAGACAAAGCCAATGGCAGAAAATATACAAGTTTCTAGTAGATTGAAGACTAAAAATATCATGGTTACCACCGCTGGACTTTTAAGCTGTCCCTAACCGTCCGATAGAATGAAGGGTAAGTCAACCGTAATGGGATGACCATCCATTTATCTTGCAATCTTAAAACACCAGGGGCGTTTAGAATCCTATGCAGTTACGTAAAGATTCTCGTATATCACCACTTCTGCAATCAACTCTCTCTCAAAATGGAGACCATCGTAAGACGGACACTTTCCCTAGGCAGGCACGGCTGTTCCAGCCAGAATTTCTATTGTTTATTTGTAACCAGATTTTCTATAAAGCGGACACCACTAAAGCGAACAACTAGTGTTGTTTCCCAATGAGTTTGTCTTACAGAGAGTCCAAAGTAAATGATCACATCGTAGAGTGGACTCTCACTAGGATGCACGCACTATTGAGAGGCTCTCGTTTTCCGCTTTGGAAAAAAATGTCTTAATTGACCACTCCTCCAGCGGGGCTTTTCAGGCCCAATGAAACCAAACGAAGAAACAAATAATGCAAATGAACATAACATGGTTAAAAATCCCACCTGACGGGAGGCAGACCAGTTGGCTATTTACAAGCATGACCGAGGAGTTGAACTAGGGTCTACCGAGAAACAACTCCAGCTAAGTGGTCAGAGCGGGAACCTGCGATCTCAGGATTTGAAGATTGAAAGAGAGTCCAGTACAGAGAAACAAGTGAATCCAGGGACAAGAATGATAAGGTGGCTCTCTATAGTTTTACGGTCGCACCCGTGCTGAGGACGATCGCCGCGTGCTCAGTGTCTTTCGATATTTTATGACGTCAACATGAGCACAAAACGCAAAACTGACTGTGGATTTTCTCGCGTTTCCTTCGGTGAATTTCTTTTTTTAATTTGGCTCAGTTGTAACCACATACAATTCCTATAAAATACCCCATTTTTGTTAAAATCTGTCGGAGCTAATCTAATATATTTAGGTTAATGACAGAATATTGGAAAAACCGCCTGAACAACCTTGACTTTTTACCAATTCAAAATGCCAGGCAATATCATTTACATGATAGGGCAAAGTATGAAAAAATTTCACCGAAGGAAAGTATAAATATTAAGGAGTTTAGGCCAAAATGAAGAATATATCTGCCTGTCATTAGATGAGATGTTGCCATGGTAACGGCCTTAATCCAAAAATTGACAAGCAAAAAATAAGCCTCATTTTAACAGTAACCATACTGGTAAATCTCTACAGGGAAAACTGTTTCCTTTGCTAAGTCGCGCTCTATAGGGGGGGGTTGTTCGTAAATACTCTAGGGAGCCACCTTCAGCTAGTGGTGTCCTGTTTTGTGTCCTGCATTTTTTTGTTGTTGTTGTTGCTGTTGTTCCTGTTGTTTGTTGTTTGTTGTGGTTGCTGTTTTTTTTTTTTTATTGTAAACAAATCAAACATATCTTCAAACATATCTTCGATGAGAGGCAGTCCAAATATCGTCTCTAAAGGAATTGAAGGTGAAATATTAAAATGTTACCGTAAACGACACGTAAGTCGTGAAATTAACCCTCAAATGGATAACGGGCTTACTGCATGAATGAAATTTTGGGGGGGATAAGAAATATTTAGGGTTTTAAGTTAGAGATGTTTGTATCACCTGTATTTCTACTGGCATACTGATAGAGTAAAACCGTTCATCGCCGTTAACCTGGCTACCAACTTCCAGGTCTCTGGTAATGTTGAAATTAAGATCAGGAGAAGAGACAGCGATGTATAAGTTGTTGTTATCCACCTCTTCCACCATCACAATACAAGGCACCTGTAAAATATTCCAATAGCAAAGCGCTGTAGTGTAGGATTTGGTAATTCACAGCAAGCTAATGCAGCTCTCTGTTTTGAGTGAAATTTGCAAGAGTTCAGAATGTATTTTCATAACAGTAAGAAATCTAAATTGGCAGAGAAAATTAATTTGGTTAAATACTCGCATATGAGGCAGAGCTTGAACTTGTGTAGTAGAGATGTTTCTAACTGAAGCGTCGATGTAGCTTATCATGAAAGCAAAGACGCAATTGTACATTCAGATTGTCGTTCCAAGGCGGTACTACATATTTTCTTCATCAATTCTAGATTAATGTGTTTTGTTTTTTTGGTCAAAATCCTATTGATTTTAGAGCTATTTACGTTGTTAGCGCCGACAAACTTATTTCAAGAAAACGCGAGTTTAGAAGCTTGCGGAAAATTTATGAAGACATTATTATGTGTCACTCTTTCTCCAGAGCAATTCACATTAGGAAACGGTAGCGAGTTTTACTTTTAACACGAAGAAATGTAGAATTGAAGACTGCTATACTTGGCTCATTTAACATTTGGAGGAATTTGGAGGAATTTGGAGGAATTGCTAGTGAGGTGAGTTTGCGACCGTTAAACTAATTAAAGAAGTTTTTCCAATATTTGGTTTTCTGCTGCAACCCTTACAACGAGTAAATCAGCAATTATCTGTGTAATACGTGACACATTATTGTTTGGTTTTTCGATGTTAACTGTTTGTTGAGCTTTCTTCAATAGTATTGCATTGTAGCGTGTCGGCCGCAGTGCATCACGTCTTTTAAGACGTGAAGACGTCCTTTAAGAATATACCCTTGCAAGTTAAAACTTGCAAGGGTGCATTCCTCTAATTACTAATTTGGTTCTATCTCATAAAATTCTTCTACTATAAGAATTATTTTCTGGTGCAGTGCAGATATTTACCTTGTCCACGCGCCTAACTGGACCAGGGGTGCGGACAGATTTGTCGAAGAAAACATATCCGTACTGAGTTTCACCAGCCCTGGGACAATCATTGATCTTTACCACGTGGGCTTTGTTGTCTTTGTGGAGAACTTCATATACTTTGTTGTCACTTGCTTGCCTTGTGGCCAGTACCTTCCATATCACAAAAGTCTCATTTCAGTTTACGTTTTTTCGATTACATGAGTAGTCAAGCATCCCGCTTAGAATGGTAAACTAACGAACGCACTCGTATCATTGCTAAAAACTGAAACTATTTGTTGATTGTTGACGTTTTGGACATATTGTATCTTCAGTTTCTTCCGTACTTACTTGGTGCAATTAGAACGAGAAAGCAACGACGAGACCATTATCTCTCAACAAATAGATCTGAATAAGCCATAACAACTGAAGGAAAGTCGTTTTCAAACATATTATTTCGTGCTGATTAGTCTTGAAAAAGACTGACTTGTTAAGTGGTCTGTATCACCGTCACAGTACAACAAATAAAGACAATACCGTAGTTACATTTTACCTGGACAACGTTTGCAGGTTTGTTCACAACTATAGTGTATTCATACTTCGCGTCCGATGGATTGACGCCATGGTTAAGCCAAGCTGTAGCATACCGAGCTGATGTCTCTCTTGCTCTTCCCCTTTGGTCCCTGGATGTTTGCAGGCTGATCTTCATGTTTAGTCCTTGGCTGTTAGGATTAGGAATGTAGTAACCATTCCCTTATACAGGAAAAAAAAGCAAGAAAAACTGAATATCTAAAGCGTTTAGTTTTACGGCTTTGTAGCTTAAAGTTTTAAAATACTTTTACTAAGTAATTTCATCCGCCCAAAATATCCATTATTCCTAACTGTACATTTTTCCTGCGTCTCGATGACAAATCAGCTGTCATGGTCTTGTCAAAAGTATTTTCACTCAACTATGTCTGCCAATATACGAACCATAGCTATCACCTGATATGCGGAGAAGCGTACCAGAAACGTACGATTAGGTAAGATTACAAGGCATTTGCACGACCAAATCTCAACCAAAGACTCCGGCCACTTCAGGTCAGTAACTTGATATCAAAGGAAATCATTACAGTAGACAAGGCTTCTGATTGGCTACCTGTTGACTTAGGTCACATACAAAAGCACTACTTAATACCACCGTCACTGCGTTACGAAGTATATTGTTTGCAAGTTTAAGAGGTTACCGTTAACATCTCTTAGCGTAGCCGCATTGTCCCCGTCTCCAAAAAAGGAAGGCTCTCTAGTTAAATCAGTACTGAGTGAGTGGGTGGTAGTGTTTATGAGAATAGATGACGGATTATCGGAATCTAGCAGCTTGTTCTGGAACAATGAAGTCTGAAAGAGATAAAAGTAAAAGATTACTATTTTTAGCAGTGTTGTATAACTTTGCAAGTGACTTGATTTGGATGTACAGTAGCCTTGTTGTCCGGGTCAAAGGAGAGTTTTATTTGCAAAGTTGATCTCTTTATACAGAAACCTCCATAGTCAGGCGGACACTCAGCTCTATCCTTTGCTTTCAGTATCAAAGAGGCCCGACAGTGAAGAAGCCGAAGTCAACAACGACGGTCTATGTTACTTTTTTTTAGTTAGATGGACTTCTCGTCGAGAAGTTACTTCTATAAGTTATGCAAAAATAGTAAAATCCAAACTGGCAGATTTGACTATGTCATATAATGACACAACCAACAACTAAGGTTTGTATCATACAGAGCGACCTGTAGGGCACTTATCAAAATGTAATAACAATGAAAACCCGAGTGGACAGCATCAACCTCCCCTCCCCCTCTATCCCTCAGTAAGGTCGTTGAAGTGTGAGTCTGCATGTACGTCCACAAGATAAGCTGTGAACCTCTAACAAGTAAATGGAGGGAGGTTCATATGGTACCTGCGTGATGTTCGGGGAGCTGTTAGAAGAGGTGATACCAGTGCCTAAGCAAATGATGACGTAATCAGCAAAGAACACGCTCTTTTTAAAGCTGAAGTTGATGTCCAATTGAAAGGATCCAGATGGAAAGCGATAGGGAGGCTGGGAAAACTCCATTCCAAAAATCCCAGATGCATAGTCCCCACCGCCGACCAATGTTAATCCTCCAGCCAATCGCTTTGGTTGAAAATATCTGTGGAAATGTTTGTAATATGACATGCGTAGTTGTGATGTATCTTTGAAGCAATTTTTGAACAGTTATAGCGGATAACTACTGTAAAAACGATAGCTGATCGAGTGGTAGTTTTAAGGGAGCAGTTTGTAGTTGTAAATAAGCCGTGAGTGTGGATTTTTATCAATGACTATCTATTTTACAAAAGAAGCAAAATAACAAGCACTCTGCTAACATAAGCATAACGAAGACGTATGACATTATAGAAAGGGACAAACGCAGTCTGCAAATTCATGTTTGACATGCACACCACATGTAGGTTTTTAGGGGTTGTTTTTAATGTCAGACTTGGCGTCATTATAATCAGTCAATTGCAATGTACTGTGTTGTTTGATGTTTTCTGCTGTGTAAATAAAAGAAAGATAGATATCTACGTAGTGTAAATAAAAGAACTGAATGAATTGAATTATTCTATTCAAACCTGCGGTTATCGCTTATCAGCTGATCGAGATCCATTTTGATAGTTGTAGTACCCGGATGTCGTGTCCAGTCCCAGCCATTGTCGATATCGTGCGTTAAAAGAGCCTCCTCACTGTTTGCTACAAGTAACGCGCCATGACTCTGATAAAGCCCAAAGACATTCTGTTTTCCTGAAGCTTCAAAGTCCCAAATATATTTGTTGAATCCTTTAACAGTGACCGCCCAGTCTTCTCGTCTTTGGATGATAAATGCTGCATAATTCTTGGTCCAACATCCTTGGGGAGAGCTCTCTGCTTGGATGCTCATTGCATTGGCCTTTTTGTGAATTTCCTCCATGATGTTAACCGAGCCAATGGAATTCAGATAATAAATATTAGTAAAAATCGCTCCATCTCCCAGGTAATCGTTAACCGCTTTTTCCGTTGTGTCGTACAGCCGCAAAAACATCTGGAGGGTTTCATTGTTGAAAGTAGAAATTTCACCAAAAGAGCCGTCATCGTTCAAAACTGGAGCAGTGGCAGCAGCATAAGCATAAGCAGGGAAGGACTTTGCCAGAATTACGCGACTGAATCCTGGAAAGCGACCTGAGACGCTGTTTGGTGAAGAATATTTAACAGAGACAATCCTCATTACTTCAAGTCCTTTCTTAATGTTTCCCTCCGTCTCAGCGCCTTTTACAGGAGAAGATAAATGACAATTAACTTTTCAACTACAAGTTACGAGATCACAAAAACTTTCTTGTGATGTTCGAGCAGAATAAAGAAGGAAAAACGAAATTCATCAGCAACAAAACCACAAGTTATTTGGCACTGATTTAATCCACAGTGGAATCCCGGTTTTTCGAACCTCCACGGGAAACGAAAATTGGTTTGAAAAATCGGAGAGTTCGAGAAATCGGCGGTAAAATAACAGTGTTCGACTAAGAAAAAAGAAACGAATTATCGGGAGGTTCGAAAAAATGAGGGTTTGAGAAATCGGGATTCCACTGTATAATCTAATCTAAGGTGATGCAGGGACAAGGAGTGTTTTTGTCCCTTCAGAAGATAAATAATTCTCACCTAATGCAAATTCTGTCCCGCTAAGCAGGTACTGAATGAGTGCAGCCTTGTGTAAAGCATGGGGTGTGTAAGCAGAAGCATAGTAACTGTTGTGATGGTAACCAACGTAGTCAGGCTTAAGTGTTCCTGCAAAACCTTCATTTGGAGATAAGGCGTTGGCGTACCATCGGCCAAGTGCTTTCATGTCACGAATTTTCTCCTGTTTTTCTTTTGTTGTGGAGGTAGGCATCATAAGGACAGCAAATAATCTGCCATAAGAACAAAATCTTAGGTAGTCTGCATACGAGCCAGGCCGCAGCTTACCCCAGTTTCTGTAGTGTGAAGCGACAATGAGTAGTTCTACTCCCCCCTGGGTCTATGGGATGCTAGTCCATCGAAGGGCTATCCCCAGCAGTAAGTTCGTCAGCACCCAATTATACACCTGGGTGGAGAGAGGCACTCTGAGAGTAAAGTGTCTTGCCCAAGAACACAACACAACGTCCCCGGCTAGGTCTCGAACCCGGACCGCTCGATCCAGAGACGAGCGCACTAACCACAAGGCCACCGCGCCTCCTAACGTACTTAAAACTTGAGAAAAATTAGGAAAATTGAAAACTTGTAAAAAATGCAAGTAGACAAACTCAACCGAATGAAAGAAGAATAGCCTTATGACCCCTGTTATGTATGTACATCAACTCCCGTCATGTAAAAAACACGCCGTGTCTCTGCAGCCTGAATTTATTATACCGAGGATAACTGATAGCAAGAACTGGAATTTCGTTGTATTTCTTAAAGCAGCAAAATCTCTGTACAAAATTGGTATTAAAAAAAAATAAGTTACCTCCACAATGAAATAGTTCTCATTCGATCAGCGGTTGTACCAACGTATTCAAATGGAGCTTGGTAAATCTCGCCGAAGTCGTTGTACCATTTCATGGTGGCAACATAGTCAGATAACTTTCCCGCGGCTTGTAATTCTTTCCTTAGGAGAAAGGCTGCAGTCATAAACCCTGCCCCCGCGTTGTTCATTTCATGGTCCAAGGTACCAAGCCCGCTGCCGTCAGTGAAACCTTAGATTGAGAGATGCGATGGATAAGGGTTCAAACGCGTGAGATAAGCGACTCCAACTAGGCGTCCAAAGAAACTATATGAAGCCATCACAAAGGGAAACTAAAATTCTCCTTGCACACGGCCATTGCGTCTAAAATTTTAATAAACTAATCAGTGTTCATCATCACCCGAGAGAAACTGTGCTGTCCTGTCGTCACATGCATGTTAACAGGCTATTTAAGCGGATCTCTTTCTCGCTGTGGAGGCTGCATTGATATTCACGAAAAGAGATTTAAAATTCTAGAAATCATAACAGATTATAAAAAAAATTAACAATATAAAACTTCTTGTGTCTCCAAGCTTAAATTTGGCGCCAAAATGTGGCCGCCAGGTGTCACCAGGTAGTAAAGCAACTGCGTTGTTTTGAGCAAAAATATCTTAGTTGTTGTGATAAGTTAATAATGATGGTGAATTTTAAGCTCGGTAATGAAATGTGAAGGTGAATCAATCAACATGACACGAGCGTGAGACAAAGAAAAATTCTGAGTCCCCGACAGGAATCGAACCCATGACCTTCCGAACACCGGGCGGGCGCTCTATCCACTGAGCTACGAGAACTCACGGAGAGCAAGGTCATTTAACTGATTTCATATATGACAGGTGTCCTGCATACTGCTAGGACTCAGTTAAATGGCCTTGTTCTCCATGAGACCTTGATATATGAAATCAGTTAAATGACCTTGCTCTCCATGATTTCTCGTAGCTCTGTGGATAGAGCACCCGCCCGGTGTTCGGGAGGTCATGGGTTCGATTCCTGTCGGGGACTCAGAATTTTCTTTGACCCACGCTCGTGTCATGTTGATTAATTCACCTTCACATCTTAGTTGTTGTTCGTTAACAAAGCCCCGTATTCTCGAGTCAAGTGTTAGCAGAGGCCTGGTCGTACTGCAACTGCCAGGTGCAACTGCTGTATGCAAGGCTTAGTTGAGAAATAAGTCTCGTATGTAGCAACTGGAGCAATTCTTTCGAAAACATACGCAAAAAGTGACTGTTATTTTTTGCACAACTTGTCACAACTAAAAGAAGGAGAGAAGGCGAGATGTAATCTATAGTTTCGATAGCTAAACAGATTTCAGAATTTCTTTGACAAAATATTCACCTTGATCCTCGATATAGTCTAAGACAAGTAGCAAGCGTTCCTTGCGCTTGTTGTTGAGTGTGGCAATGGCCTCCTTGACCTTCTCTAAAGTGTACGGAGTTGAACCCAGAGCGTTTGTGAATGTCTGTTGCATGGTTTGGTCGGCACCCGCTATTCTCTGTCAGGAACAATTATAAATGAAAAATACAAACTATCCTAAATGTCTTGAGAAATAAATGAAACAAAGAAAACGAATGAAGAGACAGGCGAGCTACACAGAACGTAAAACGTACCCTTATTGCTGCATTCTTACTTTCAGCTTCTCCATTCAGATTGGACAGTTCTTCTGCGGCTGTGTCGTTAATATCGTTTTGACGAGATCTTATTTGGTAATCTAGCGCCATTGGAAGTAGCACTTTTGGTATGACGTAACCAAACTCTCTGTGGTTATACTCAGATTGTTTAGCGAACAGAGGAGTACCTGATGAGATGAAAAGAAAGTTCTATGAAAGTGTGTAACTGGAACTGTTTCGTTTGGGTCTTTGGATAAAAAGGCGTGCACAGCGCCCTATGGTGGTTTGTATATTGCGACGCGAGTTTTTCGCGTACTTCACAACTATATTTACATGTTGATATTTGAGGACTGTTTTCACTAGGCTTCGTCGTTAGGTTCGAAGTGAAAATTTAAAGTACATTGCCCAACTATTATTGAAGAGATTTGGGGGGGGGGGGGGGGGTTATTTAGGACTTCCTTCATTCTGTCACTTGAAGTGCACTTTCAATTCAAAAAGCCTCTCTGTTTGTTCTTGCTTAATATCCCATACCTGTGATAATACCCTCTGCGCTTTTCGCAATTTGTAGTTGACCGAACTCCACGTGTGAACTAGCCACCGGTAGGGACTCAAATCTCTTCCTCACATTGCCTGTAAACTGGACTGAACTCTGTGACTGTTTAACAAACCAATTCTCCAAACGCTTTTCGATGAGGGCCAAGTCATCCAATTTGTCCTGACTAGGAGTAGATTCGGTGATATTTGTCGGAGTGGCCTGTTGTGTTAAAATAGTTGCGATTATGGAAGAAAGAGAGCATGGCTGAACTGGATAGTCCAATCTAAACAGAGATCCCATTAAAAAGTAACTGCAATCTAAAGCCTGGTTTACACTTGTGAAATAAGCATAACACAAGTGAAATAAGCACAAGCGTAAGCACAAGAAAAAGGAACATGTTTCTTGCTCTTGTGCTTGCGCTTATGCTTATTTCACTGGTGTTATGCTTATCTCACAAGTGTGAACCAGGCTTAAGTGTCTACTTTTAAAAACAATCGAAATTTAACAATACATTTCTTTAAACATTTACTGTTACAAAAGCTATCAAAACCTTTTCACTGGAGTCTGAAGATGAGTTCCACTCAGGTTTTCGAAACTGAGTCACCAGCGATCGACAGTTCTAGAACTACTATTGTCCTTGTTGATAAACTTGAAAGCGTTACTCTTTTTTATAATTGGCTTAAGACGAAATCGGCAGTTGATCGCTAATAGGGTCCGAGGGTCACTCGAGACTTTCCAAAGATTTTCAATTAATAATAAAATAATAAAAATAATAATAACTTTATTTAAGTGTCGAATGTATTTAGCACTACTGTGCTAATTGGGGACACTGTAGATTATCTGAACACTTTGGAAGTTTTTCGAATGTCAATCCTAATTGATAGAAGGTGAAAATCCGCAAAGATTCTTGAGAACCCCAAGATTACAAGATATTTTCAGTTGTTGCAGTTAAGAATACGCTGGAAACAGTTATTCCCCAAACCACTCGTGATATTGATCGTGAATGTTACTTATAAGAAATTTACTCTTTAACAAGAAAAAACCAGTGGCTAAGGGCTGTTTATCGTCACACACGCTCCATAAGGTTCTACAAGAACGTACCAGACTCCAGCGATAAGTTTGCTGCCAGAAGTTATTCGGAGTGTAAATTCCCTGGCCAATAGTTGGAACTATCTCGTCACGTGTCTGTTTGCTTAAGCTGCTCACCAATCGCAAGAGGTCGATAAACAAGGGGTGGGTGGTTTGGGTAGTTGTCGGAGCTGTTATTTTCAAAGTGTCGATATCCCGGCCGGAAACCAATTTGGATTCTTGGTAAGAGACCCATACTCCACGCCAGCCCTGAAATAGAGAGAAACAAAATTTTAATATTCCATTTATTAGTTTGAAGCGACTAAATTGGTTGGTTGGTTCTTTAAAACATTTACTGGAACGTAGACTGCGTGGTAACTCAATCGAAACTTACAAAATCATTAACGACTTTTTAAGCTATGGTCACATGGTCTCTTGTCACAGTATGTTTACTAAGGAAACGATTTGTTCAAAACATTACCTTGAAATTCAGATTGATCTTGAACTGCGATACAGTAGTCGGATTGCCAGGCGTGGTCAGTGTATCACGGAAAGAGACGGTCAATTTTTCATTTTGTCCCACGCGTTTGTCAGTATTGTAAAGCCACAGTTTAATTCCTCCTCTTCTAAGCTCGTTTCCTTTAATTTTCTGATAGGAGCATCATAAATAAAACCATTAACAATGAAATAGCAGCTAAAGTTACAGCTACTCTCTTTCTAATATATTGCTCCTCAATCTCTCTTGTAAAAAGTTCACTGTGGTATAATTGATCAAAATATCTTCCAGTGGAGTTAACTGAGGGCCTGGTTTTAGTCAAAAACGTTAAGTTTTAGAGCCATGTCGCCGTGACCAAGTTTTGGTTACTCGCCAGTGCTCGAGTTGTGAAGTGATTACATAGGAAGAACCCAAGCTCTTCCGGTGTTTGCGGTAGACGAAGATTTACCAAAACTAGGTCTCGTTTCCCTACTTGCTTACACCAACCGTGGTAAATGGGTAAACATAACGAATCCCTTTCACAATGTGATGAAACAAGTTTGTTGGAATTCTAAAATATTGAACAATGGACATTTTATGTAAAAAATTTACTGACATCGCTTGTGAATGAATGTGTGATTGTGTCTCCACTCGCCCAGGTCCACTTCATAGAATGTGTTGCGTCTTTATAACGAGTATTCGTCCGCTCTAAAGTTGATGTCGATGACGCGGTAAAGGCACTCAGATGAGAGGCACTCTCGAATGTATAGACTGTGATTGGAAAACAAAATAAGAAACTTTTAAACATAAAACATTTCAAGCAAAAATATACTAATGAAGCCGTCTGTTGTAGATTTTAAAGTAAATAACCTGTCCTAGCTGCCTGAGTGGCTCCGGAGAACAGCAAAATTAGGACCACACAATGCCACAAACGCATCATTATCCTGGATGGCAAAGAAAAAACATTTTGTCCAAAAATCATCGTTTAACAATTTCGGAAAGTTGTCAATCAGAGAAATGAATATCTTGTAGTTTGATAAAAGTATTGACAATCTTACCTTAATCCTCCTGATAGTGTCCCTAGAATTTGTGCTCCTTGGTAAACACTTGGAGCAATGTGAGGTTACTGCGGTCTTGCTGTCCCATTTATAGCGGTGGAGATGGTGATTGGTCAAAAATCTTTTCAGAGCCATTTTCTGCTTGACTAACTGTAACTCGTTTCCTGTAGTTATTAGCCAATCAGGTGCCATTTTTGATGAAAGAAATGTGTTTCAAAATTTATGAAATTACACGCCACACAGCTTTTAAGAATCAAAGAAAGAATGTATTTTTAGTAATTTATAGGTAAAGAAGCTGAAAAATGTTATCTGTTATGAAGCAAGCAGAATGGTTTAGTAATTCATAAACAGAATGCCTTTAAACTGATGCTCTGTAACTTGATTGTTCAAGTTTATCTCAAAGCCATTTTCCGCCTACCAATGATTACCAAGGATAAATTGTGTGTCATTGCTACTTAAAAACATGTTTTATACCCAAATTTCTCTATTCAGTCAAAAACGAACACTTCCAACTAGTTTTCGCTAGATTTCTCTTTTGCAGTCCGTCTTAAGAATAACATTTTCTGTGAAGGAATAAAGGTTTTCCCGGCATTGCATATATCATTATACGCCCACTTTACCAAGCATGTGCTCTTCCCGCACAATCACCCACGCTACATTTCAAGACAGCCACAAGAGCTAGCTATCTCTGCAAAAATGTGAACTCCAAAAGAATAGTTTGAAGCTTTTCTCTAAGATTCATAAACACTTTGGTGCGGGTTATCACATTTCTCTGGAAGAATTAAAAGAAAATCTTATTAATTAATGCCTCATAAATCGAAGAAAAGATCATTGTTATTATTATACCGGCAGCTTTTTAAACTTGGAGAAAACATAATATTTAGGGACATTAGGGCTGGCACATTAAGAGACTACTTTTGAACAGTTAAAGCTGATCTATACTTTCGGGTTAGTAGGGGTTTAGAAAAATCATGTGAATGTCACCTACTGTATAGACGAAGTTCATTTTGTTATCGCTATGGAGCAGTTGGCCCCGTCAGAGACATCGAGGATAAAAATGCTTTGGAACGATTTTCGAGAGGTTGTAATTGAAGATTCATTCTTCGCACATAGGAAACTGATTTTATGTCTTTACACAGTTTAAAAGAAGTCAAAGTCTTTAGCAATATAATAGTTTTCCACGGACAAAGTTGTGGTGACTGGTTTTTGGTTCAAGTTTCTTTTATATTGTTACATCTTGAACCATGTTATTCATGGTGTTTCTCCCCGGGGTGTTTCTATTATTATGACAATAAATTGGAGCGTTAGTAATATTTTTGTCTCTAAGTGGCAGTCAAATCCGTTCAAGGTAATTTTAACTCACATAAATTCTAGACTGAATTTTTAAACAATATCTCCAGACAAAGCTGGGGTCACCATTTCACCTTTAATGTGAACCTTCAAAGCTAGGACAAAAAATTGAAACTTAATACGATGACGGACTTCGCGTAAAGCCAAGAGTTTTTTTCATTGAAGGGCCAGGTGAGACGACCTCTCCTTTTTCAGTTCTATTAATTTTATTTCTTCTGGCGGAGGAGACTTCAGAAAGTCTTCTGTCAAGAAAATATCGCCTGATTTACATGAAATTGCCTGAGATCATTAGATTTACCATAGCATAAAAGCTCTGCGAAAATTTAAAATCTTAAGCAAGTTAGATTCTCCGTTTAATGCGTGTACTTCTGTGTATTTTCCACATAATATACAACGTACACATGCCAGAAAACGTTAAATGAAAGTGTTAAATGATGAGTCGTCACGGTCCCAGAAGTTTCTAGCTTTCAGCACAACCGTGTACACATACCTTCATGTTGTTTTGCTTTCACTAGCCATTGAAGGAAGCGAGCTGGATTGAGGGTACTTTTGCTTGTTGCCATAGTAACATACGCCGTTATCCTGGCTGGAGGGAAGATGCACTCTGTGAATACAGAGACATGACACACCGTGTACGTTTTAGTTACTTTTTTAAGACAAAGGTTTAGTATTTAATTTTACGTGTTTTTATACACAAATTGATTGGAAGTTGTTTTACCTTGGTCTGAATGCGTTGCTTCGCCAGAAGTCCTTGAATCATTGTTAGTCCACGTCCATAGTCTTACATAACCTGGTCATAGTGCTTTTTACCCATAGATGGAACCTAAACGATAAGATTTGATTTTACCGCTACCAAACTGTCGTATCCATTCTATTTAAATTGCTTTAAATTAAACATGTAACAAAACTGAACCCAGGTTTGGTTTTGAGGGTTATCTTTGCCTCGATAGAGTGACTTCAGCCGCCGTTAAGTTTGCCCCTGGCAAAACAAGTCACCGGTCGATTGAAATGTTAGATAAAATAATAGAAGACGAAATCTAAATTTAAGCTGAATATTGCACAAATATGAGCGATTTGTTAGATGCCGACTTCGGTGGGGAATTGGCAACTTCAAGATTTGTTTTGATCCTCTTTTTTGTTATCTTCTTGGAGGCTGTGTACATCCGCTCCCTCTACTTTTTTGACGGGAGGGGGGCTAATCTTCTTGCAGGTGTATTAAGTGTATTTGATTGTGTAATGCGTTACTGGAAATCCGGACATGGGTCAAAATTGTCCACCTGATTTACATCTTCACCCAAAAAGGTAGAGCTTTTATGAAGAAAACTGATCCTTGACCGGTTTAAGAATAAACCGCTAAGAGAATTGAACGTACTATTTTGATTCAAGTTGATTTTTCTATATGACGTTCACTCAGTATTGTCCTTATCAAAGACTTACGTCATCTAATAGATTTAGAGTTTCCAGAGAATCTATAACAAACGCTTAATACTATAGGAAAAATTAAGGATGTTGCAAGTAAAGATTTTAAGCATCAGTTATTTTAATAGAATAATGCTTTTTATTTCGGCGTATACAGTCGACTCCCAATAATTCGAACCTTCTGGGGAAATGGTAAAAGGTTCGAGTTATCGGGAGTTCGAGTTATCGAGGGTAAAGTCATATAGAAAATGGCCTGAAGAGAAATGAAAATTACTTCGAGTTAGCGGGGGGTTTGAGTTAGCGAGGGTTCGAGTTATCGGGAGTCAACTGTACCTTGTTTAAAGCACCCAGGTTATCTTCAGCGTGCACCCCACCCCAAGTTCAGTAGACAATGCATAGTAGCTAGTCTTGCTTAGCTCATCTTGCCTGTGTTGATCATACATTACCACAGAGGAACTATTGTAAACCTCAGAGTCTAAAATAATATTTCCATGTGAGGCTACTACTTTGCTGGCCGTCTTACTTTAGAAATTTAGTGGAAAACATGACAAGTTGATCTCAACCAATGCAAACGCACATCATCGTAATTCTAGTCGATATAACGTGAAAACCGGCCTCCACTAGCGATTCGATTTAACCAGAGCTAAGAGATTTCAAATTCTAAGATGTCGCTAAAATAATCTTGAAGGAAATCGCTAAAAAATAGTAGCCTCAATATTTTCGTGGGTGGGAACTTAAAGTTAGCAGGTGCCATGTGAGCGGGTTGGACTGAATAATTTACCGTCGCAGTTCACTTAGTTTTGTATAGCAATAACTAAAAATTTGTCATTTATTTGAATTGCTGCCCGTTGAGGTCGTCTTGATAATAACGAATGAAAACAAATTGCATATCTTTCAATAGTTATTTTACTGGCCCAATTAGAAATAACTTGTCTGTGATTATTGTAAGATAAAATGTTCTTCAATCTTCGCAGTTTCACGGTGTCTTACCTCAAAAGTTCCTTTTTTCTTCTTCTTCTTTCTGGTTTTTATTTCATACTGTCGAGGGGTGTCAGCCTGACTATCAGCTCTCCAGGACTGTGGGAAATGACCGGAGGTAGACTTATCATGTACTCCAGTATGAAATAGGGCTTTATTATTTAGACAAGAGTGTTTTACTGGAAAATACAACACTCTTAAAATTCATATGAAACTACTGGCGCATTTTCCACATCCTCACTGGTAAGGACATTGACAAGATTATTTCCCGTATTTCACGGCTTTTTACACTTTTAACACTAGTGTCTATATAATGAAGAAACCTACACGGTGGCTTGAAGACATGCAAATTTATTTTCTCCTGTTAACTGCAAAATTTTCTGACTACGCGTAATTTCCTTGGCTTTTGTTGGGATAAGATTTTTTAGTCTCATGATGACTCCTATTCTCTGGCTGGCCTTTTTACATATAGTAGTGATGTGGTCTCTGAAGCTTAGTTTATCATCTATTGTTACTCCCAAAACAGTCAGACTATTCGATGGACTGATTTCAGTGTTCTTTATATTAATCACATCTGTGTGGTACTGGTTGGCACCACTGCTACAGATGTTCATAGTCTGATACTTTTTAAGATTTCCTTCCAACAAATTGGAGTCGTACCACTCGGTAGCGAGAGCAGCGCTTTCCTTTAGTTTTGTGGTGACAGAACGTAAGTCTGTCCCTGTTTCGTAGATCTGGTGGTCGTCAGCATACATCGATAGGGGTGAGGTTATATTATACGTCATATCATTTTGGAAAATATTCCAAAGGAGGGGCCCCAGTGCGGATCCTTGCGGGCATCCTCGACTTGTACACCTATACGCGTTTGTAAGGGAATCCATTCTCACCCGATTGTATCGATCACATAAGTAGCTACGCAGTAGGTTTATCGCATTATCTTCGAATCCGTAAGCTTTCAATTTACTTAGCATTAGCGGAGGGTGGAGACAGTCGAAAGCCTTCGACATATCTGTGGATAAGATACTGGTGCACTGGCGATTATCCATTGCCAGTCTCCACGATTCTACTAAGCTCACAAGGGTGGTTTCACAGCTGTTATTCTTCCTGTAAGCGGTGAGGCCATCTGCCAAACATTCTTCAAAATTTATCGTGATTTGCTTGGCCAACAATTTTTCAAATACTTTATCTACGCAAGAAAGGACTGTGACGGGTCGATAATTTTCCTTCATGCAGCGATCACCCCTTTTGAAGACAGGTGTCCATTCTCCTTTTTTCCATTCATTTGGCCATTTTCCTTCTTCGATGCAGGCGTTGAATATTACGGAGAGTGGACGAGCTAGTTCTGAGGCACCAATCTTCATCATTTTTATGGGGATAGCGTCATATCCGGTCGCTTTGTTCGCATCAAGTTTTTCTAGGACCTCGCATACTTGCTGTTTGTTTATCTGTTTAAAGTCAAACTTCCAAGTTGATCTCATAGAGTTCCTGATTTTTTTTACACTAGGGTGTGCAGCAAACTCATTCATGGTTGACAGTTTTATTTTGTTGCCTCCAATACCGTCAGCAATTGTGGAAAAATGGTCTACGAGTAGCTCAGCAACTCTGTTTTGCTCCTTCACAATTGACCCACCATCGTCCAGATGGATTTCTGTTTCTCCTGCATGTCCTTTGTCCGTTAAGAAGGGTCTAAAGGTGTTAAAAAATTTTCTCGGATCATCCTGAAGGGCGTGAGCTTTTCTTTTCCAGTAATTCTTAATAGCTTTTCGTCTTTGGCGTGTGGCTTCATTTCGACATCTTTGCTTATTGTCCCAGTTTTCTTGTGTGTTATTCTTCAAGTATTTTGCTGTCGCTTTGCGTTTCGCACGGATGGCATTTTTCTATTCAGTCGTCATATATGGGACGTCTCTTTCTCGAACACGCATTCTTTTCATCGGAGTATGTTCATCAACAATTCCTTTCATTAGCAGCTGCCAATAATAGGCTTTATCATCTACTTCACTAAATATCTCACCAACATGCCATGGAGCTACAGACAAATGTTCTTTGAATACCTCTGCGTCAAAGCTCTTGTAACTTCTAAAAGATATTGTCTTTGAACGGTGGATTTTCGCTTTGTTTCTTAGAATACCATAAATTAATGCGTGATACTTACAGTAGATTATGTTATATTTAGCTACTAGTAACACCGGTTCAACGTTTAATATGATTGTCCCATCTAGTGCACGCGGAACATGAAGTCTTTCTTAGAAAACGTTTTCTTCTGACATCTGAGCATTTTATTAGTTATTTTATTTTTCCGAATAACTTTAACAAAACAGGGATTCTATAAATCAAAGGTACCTACATCCATATATGTAACAACAATTCACTCTTAACTTAATAAATGGACCAGCCACAAATGTAACAAACTGTATTAACCATCACGCGTAATAATGTAGGGCGCCATGATCGGCGGGGTCGCACTATGAGATCAAGCTGCAGACGCCATCCTAACGGATTGAAATGAGGATAGTAACTATTACAGTTAACGCAGAGTAAGCGCGTGGATGTCCCGTTAGCGGACAGCCCAGAGACCAGAAAAAGAGGTCCGCTGAAGAAAGGTGTCCTCTAATATAGGAGGTTAAAAATGCAGTGTTTATATGTGGCTAGGGCCATTACTAAGCGTCCGCTTAAGAGAGATGTCCGGTATTATGAAATATGTCATTAAGTAATAATTGAAGTAAGGTCCGTGATAGTTCGTATTTCCTTCCTGCTTTAAAGGAAGGACGTCCTTCTTTTGAAGGTCATTCCAATGAAATAAAACTCAATACAAAACAACAGAAAAAAAAGATAGGTCACCATACTCGTTTGCGAGAAAATGACAATTTACCTCTATGGCGAGGTCCACCTGTAAAGAAAAAGCCGCCTTTTTTTAATGCGAGCGCGCTAATCACGCGTGAAATTATGCGCAGTAGGAATGCGCGATGCAATACTGGAGAATAACCTTAAAACATTCAGGAATAAACGTCAATTGCAAGTCAAGAACACTGAACTGAAAATCAAAGTCTCCGGCATGTCCTATTATTATCTAATGTGAACCTTATTTTGTAGAGATAGTTAAGAATTCATGAAATTTTCCGCTCTAATAGTACTCGAATTTAAAGGGCGAGCGGTCTCCCAAAGTTTCCGATATTTATCGCATCTCACGTAAAGTCAACCAATGCGAAAAAAAAAAATTCAGTACTTGATGATTGTAGCGGTTGAACTCTGTTTTAAAATTAGTTTTAGCTCGTAGCTTGTACTAGTACTGGAGGAATTGAAGCTGTTCTTACTTCACCAAGTTGAATGAAAGGCACATGAAGCAACTAAACGGGAACCAAATGATCGGCGCTTCG
The DNA here is from genome assembly GCF_042242905.1 of Orbicella faveolata. Taxonomy (NCBI): domain Eukaryota; kingdom Metazoa; phylum Cnidaria; class Anthozoa; order Scleractinia; family Merulinidae; genus Orbicella; species Orbicella faveolata. The sequence goes on from NW_028301552.1 coordinate 22,582,392, forward strand.
CAATCCACAAACATTTTTCCTTGACACATTAAACTACAGTGTATATATAACAAAATTCTATTAAACTAGCTAGTTTAACTAGTTAAAAATAATTTCTTATGTAATGCAAGCCGCCCATAGCCTTTGTACAAGTTAAAAAGGAGCAAACATTCGCTTCAGGAAATAGTGGGTTGTTGAGAATAAATAACGGGCATATGAGAACAAAGACAGACTTGCGTCAATGGCTGAGTGAAGTACTTGACACAATCGAGACACAACACATTCTCCAGTGAATACAGTATACTTAGATTTACAGTGGAATTCCAATTTCTCGAACCTAAAGGGGAAACAAGAATTGGTTCGAGAAACCGAGAGTAAAATACAGTGTTCGAGTGGAGCTTGTCCTGGAGGGAAACGATTTTTGGTTCGAGTAAATTAATCGGGAGGTTCGAGAAATCAAGGGTTCGATATTCCACAGTATTCAACATATTCACGCCAGGCAGTGTAAGTTACCAAAGGGCCGTTCTCGCGGAAAATTTTCAATCGAGCCTGAATCGATTTCCGTAGCATAAAACTCCAGTGTGTAATCACGTTATGGTGTAAATGTTATAAATGAGACCGGCATTTGAATCTAAAACGCCAGGTCCCTGACAAAATACTATGTCACTATTCAGTGATTATATTACTAATGTAGTAATGAGTCTGGATGAATTATTTGCCTATATCTCGTCAACAAAGTACTTGCTTTAGCACATTAGGGTAACCCCTTCCACAATAGGAAGCTAATTCAATATGAACTAAAATAAATAAACTAAAGTAAATGGAGTGAATACTTTCAACGTCGACAGTTATCAGTCGTGGTCTACGCCTTTCTTATTTAGTTTTCCCCAGAACACGCTACATGAGAAATCTTAGCGAAAATGGAACTCTTCACAGCGGACTGAACAAAATTGTACTCCTTCAAGCTGTTGACTGCACGACTTCAGTTGGCAGATTTTGTAAATCCACGCCGATTTACAGAAGAAAGTATGTGTCATGAATTCCACCTGTTTTTCACGCAGGCGAGTGCAGTTCAACGACAACCAACGCAAGTTTAACTGATCCTCGTGGCAAAACTGATTTGGATAATACCCAGCAGTGTTGATCGATAGACGCAGTAGTCTGATATGTCCTGTATGTAAAATGTGGTAGCTATTGAGATGGCACGTACTTAAATATGATAACGACATTTTGGTCAAAAGCAACATCAACATTTTGTATTGGGTAGCGTCGTGTTGCCAGAAAGTCCTATACAAGGTAACTATTGTCACCTAATGTCTGTAAAGTAAACCTTAATTAATGTCTGTTAAACTCAAAGAGAAAAGTTTGCTATTGATTTCATTAGCAAGAATTATTTCTACTTGCGAAGTGCTGCCACGCTGATAACTAACTGTGCTTCTTGCGGATAAACGGATTGCAATACCGCAATATCTAGTAAAGAGGTCTGTTTTTTTTTCCTCACATTACATCGTTTGTTTACACTGGAGGAGTAGGATATAAAAGCAGTGAGAGGCTCTAGAAATGTACCGTACACCTAATGGAAAGAGCCAGATCGCCGTGTTGAAATTGATTCTGTTCTCGTCTGCAGTTGTAATCAAGGAGAGCACTGCCACAGAGTACAAGAACTTTCAAATAAAATGGCGGAAAAGTCCATAAGAGAGAGGCGAGCGCTGGTACAATACCGCGCTATGAGTTTTAGTTTCTTAAATGCTACGTCTTTTCTTTCTCAGTTCAACAGCGCCTCAGTTCTCGTAAAGAGATGTATCTGAATTTCGTCTTCAGTTGAGGACTGAGAGGCACGTGGAACACTGGCGTTTCAACTGTTACCTGATACTTACGATAAACAAACTGAAATTTATATTCCAAAGAAAATTGAGAAAATGGATTACTCTGCAAAAGCTGCTCGAAACACCTTAAGTTATTCTAACAGTGTTGAAAGAGTAATATGTACATAAAAAAATGGCTTTAGATCACAGTAAGATTGAAATAATTTCACTACGTTTTCTAATGTTACTGTGTGACGCTACAAAACTCTGCGATTCAATACGACGTATCAATATTAACCAAGAGGCAATTTAAACGAATGCTAAATAAAGAATTACTGCACTCGTTTGTGCTATGTTTTGTGCTATTTTTGTGCGCGGACTCGTTTTTTTAAACAGTCAACACAGACGATATCCGTTAAAGCGTTAAGCCGCGCCTTTAACCGCTCTATAATTAATGAATTTGAAATACAACAAACGTTTGAAAAACAAATTAAAATAAGTAGGAAACAGCCTTGAGGCAGATAACTTCAAGTAGCACTAATCTTCTCTACAATCTAGTGTTGTTGTAGGAGTGTCGAGCTAAAGGCAAAGGTTTCCATTTATAAATTGTAGCGAGAAAAACATGATGCCTTTTAGGTATTTACAAATAAAGCAGCGTTCCAAACACTATATGTACCTCGTGGCTATAGTTCATGTCTGATCACGCTTGTACAGTCCAGTTGTAAAATCATTCATTGTTTGTAGCTCGTGTCTGAATCGCTCTTTTAGGTCTCCACTGGAGCACACGCTCTATTTAAAATTAATTTAACAATAGTTTTTAAAGTTTAAATATACCAATCAAATGACGAGTTAGGCGAGTGTCGCGACCGTTCGTGGTTTAGCGAGCATATAACGCGACACGCGCACGACGTTAATTTCACGGACGCGCGATCACTAACCACCACTAATAACAATTCTTGATTCCCTTTAAATGTTGGGGAAAAAATTCAACAAAGTCAGAACTCATTTTTTCATCTCTATCTTGCAGTTCAACTTATTGGCGGTTTTAAGTTTTAATTGGTTCAAGATGAGGTTACAGCCCGCGGTCTGTTAAGACAATACTTGAAATTCTTTTGCAGTTCTGTTTACTCTAGAATGGTATAATTAGTGACGCCTCTTTCTTTTCAATACATCTGTCATCTCTTTAAATGAGGTTTAAAAACTTCAAAGATGAGAGAAAAAATCCTGTATTGTGCAGTCGAAAATGATCTCAGACAATATACGAGCTAAATTCCACCTTAGTAAAACTTCACGGCGGTCAAGATTAATGAGCAAGATATATATTAACAAAGGGGCGAGATTGACGCAGATTCTTGAGAGCTCTTGCGATGTATACCTGCCATAAAGAACTGATACAGACACATTTTAAATAGTAGCTGGTATTGTTCTGTTACCCTAAATTAGTTTACTTTTGCAGTCAACATCTTCGTTCTTTAAATTACTGGAGATAAGTTCCACTTTGCTAATATTTGTTTAGAAATCGGTGCTTAAAATAGACACAATGAAGTTGTTTTATTGCAGAGCCTCATTGTTCAAAACAACGAAACAATTGTTTCCAAACATGATCTCTCTCATCGGACACCGAAACAGGAAAAGAAAGCTTTAAATGAAGATTGCAACCCTACTTGCACGAATATGCCGCAGATTATGGCTTCAGCTTACAGAATTCTGATTTAAGTGTTTACATGCCCTGGCTTGCACTATCAATATGGTCCAATATTTCTCTTAAAATATGCAAGGAATTTTAATGTTTGTAGAACTGTGAACTGGAAACGCCTGGGAACGTCTTGTGGCAAACGCTGAACAGTCTGTGAAACCAGACTGGATTATAACGTTTATGAAGTTACTAGGACTGGATGCTAAGAAGGCTACTGGGTTCTCAAGTTACTTTTCAAAATGTGTTTTGTTATTTATGTTATAATAAACATGCCAGAAAACCCGAGGATGTTTCAATCTGGAGTAGTTTCCAAGATTTGAAAGAGCCGCGTGGGTTCTTCTAGATTATGGATTCCTAAGATCAACGAAAATAAATTCTGAAACGGTATCTTATATTATCGCATTGGTGTTCTTTTCAATTTTTAGCGGCAGTGGCTGATTGTAATGGTTCATTGCATAGTAAGCCATATATATGTAGCATCTGACAAATATCCGCTTGGGAATTTCAAGATGTCCGCAGGGGAATCACTTTACCAGCAGGAAAGTGTTTCAAAAGCCACAGACACTGAAATAAATATCGCCATTACAGAAAACTACACTTCTACACAAATGTTGAGTTGTTCATGGCTTTGACATTGTGTCAGTGCCGGATAAATTGACTGTTCTTTCTATTACAGTGAATTGCTTATGATGTGAATACAACCTTTGCAGAATTTAAACAATACAAAGCGCCTTTCCAATATTCACCTCGGATTTAGATGTTATGCAATCCACAGAAAAGAGACCAACAAAAAAAGTTGTTGTTGGTAGAAAACATGGCTGATACTAACTCTATCGCAAAATTGAGTTTTTCTATTCTTGAGTTGAGTTGAGCTTAAAAACCCTACAGGTGTTTTCCAAATTATTGTTTTGCTTAATTCACAATTATGTTTCTACAATGAACGTACATGCTTCTTTCCCTTTTTCCTCGAAATATTCACTTCACACAACGTGCAACTTTGAATTCAGTTGCCCTGAGTTTTCGCATGAAAAGACTGTCTCTTGCGCTTACGATTTGTTTCGTAAGCGCTCAACATCGGGAAACATTCCAAATATTCCACAATCATTTTATTGCAAGACAAAAGTCAACGAAGCAGTAACACCAAAAGACCAATGAGCGCGCGGTATCGCTCAGTAATTGACATATTCAATCCAGCTAATTTGAATGGGCTTTTTCAGGCCATAAATAAGTATATTTCTCTGGGGACTCCAGATAATTATTTTGGCATACACTTTGAAGGTGGACAAGGCTTGTGAACGTCTTCGCAAATTTCATGGCGCAACTTGGCTAAGCTTTGGAAACTGAAAAGCATGGCTTGTAAGATCACCCTTCTGGTGTGCTTTATTTTCTTCTGCCAAATCAGCTGTGTTACAGCCGCTTCAGAATGCACTGGTGCTATACTTGCTTCAGTGTTTGGCACGATTGGCACGATACTCGTTATCGCTGCGATTGCCGCATTAGTGTGGTACTGCTGCCGTAAAAAGTCAGGTAAGGACATTTCATTCACGAAGCTTTCAGTTTCAAGCTGTTGGCGTACACTTTTTCATTCCTTCGACTGATTGTTCTGCACTATTCGTGTTTTGTAGGGACGTTGTCGTCAGGGTCTTCTGTCGACACTGGTAGCGAGCCGGAGATTTCTCTCGGTACAAAGACCAAAGGTGGAGATATTGGTTTGAACGGCCATGGAACGCCAGTTACTTTTTCACATCGCTACAGCGAAGAAGCCCCATCGGCTGGTGAGTGAAATAAAAGTAATGTTTAGAATTCTGCACTATAGAAAAATATACTGCATGCCATTAACAGTTTTAAATACCCATTGAAACAGGAATTTTCCTGAAGCAAGTTTAGTATCCAAAACTTTCTCCACTAGTTGTGACACACTGAAATGTCCGTATGAATGTTTTCCTTTAGGAAAAAGTAAGTTATTATTTGTTTTGTCACGTACATAGGCTTTGGGAATCCTTGAATTGGACTACTTCCATATTTATGAATTTACACAATGATAAACTTAAGTAAATTTATTGCTGAAGAGCTGCAAACGATTATCAGCCACTTCGTAAACCACTTTCCCAGTCATTTATTGTTGAAGTTCGTACTGGTGAGACGTTCACAAAACAAATGATGTATAATCACATGGAAAGTTTCTCTATGGGAATATTGCTGCGTTTTTTAGGATATTTTTGTTGTTTTAATGACCCGTGACGGAGGCAGAGATTTCATTCGTCCCAGCCTCAGATCGTTTGGCCAGTTTAAGAGATTTTTACTTCAGCGGCGACGTCAAAACACTGATGCGAAAAGTAAAAAACCACTCCATATCTGGTGTGATAATATGCTGTCCGTGTTTCTGCGACGCAATTTCACGTTTGAGCCGTGATTACCGACGAAGTGATTTGCATAAATAGCTTTGGTTCACTCAAGCACAGAAAATTAGAAGAATCAAGAAGGCGACGGTCTCTTTATTTAGTTGATTACAGAAGGCATGTAATACGTGAAACTCTCTGGAAATAATTCAAAGCAAGGTTGAACACGTTTTGAAAGGAGTGAGTTACCGTACTCGTCTACAGGAATGTAAAAAAAAAAATAATAGTAAATGAAAGAGCAAAAACACCGCAAAATGTCGAGAGGGAAATTCATACCATTTACAAGTGCCGGATATTTATTTTATCTCGGTTGCCGTGACCACGAGAGAAGGCAACAGAAGTTTTTAGATTCATCTCCGTCCCGCGTGCTGCATTTTAGTCATTCTTTACACATTGTGTCACATGTAAATAAAAAGCACTTTGACCTTGCGAATTCTGTGGAAAAGTCATTTAAACTCAATGAAGTGACGAACCTAATTTGAAATCTCCGGAAGCCCAAATGACAACAAAAAGTGCTGATTCAAATCTATTTCTCGTGGATTCTAGATTTCCACACGTAGTGCCACAAATCTCGCTGAGGACACACAGTTTATGCCGAAGTCTTGGTTGAAATACTCTGAACAATACAAAAACTTAACAACAAAGCTTACACACATTTCAAGCTGTTAGCTGTTTCAATGCAAGAGTTCTTCTATTGTTTATTGCTGTTTTGTCTATACAGAGCTCAATAAGTCAAGAATTTTTTTTAATTTCCCCTCAAACACGCTGTTCTCTGCGGTGCGTTTTATTTTACGTAAAATGACAAAGGATCTTTTTATGAAACAGTCTTGATTTAGATCATCAGTTCTGGTCTTAAAAGTGATTTTCAAATCCTTTCTTTTCCTGTGATATTGTACTCTATATACGTAAACAGATTCTCCCAGCTAACCCTATAAGAAAACAAAGGAGAATTGATATGTTGACATTGCATGGTTGATTGTTTGAATTTCGGAGCATGCGCTTCGTACAACTACCTGATAATTGAAGGAAATTAACATTTAGCAGTCAATGATGAATGTTTTTCGCGTTATATATTTTTTTCGGGGGGTAAGAGGGGGTGGATAAGGTCTTTTGTCTCCACACTGAATGTTGCCTTTTTAACTCTCGTCTTGAACGCCGATAAAATTTCAATACAAGGAAACAAATTATGAAACACTAGTCGATCACTTCAGCAGTCTGAAAGCTGCATTGGGTTCAAAGGTCGTAAATCTGAACTGCCATACATAAATGTCACACAATGACTTAAGTTAGAAGAACTAAGTTAAACACATGAACATGTGTGGTAATTCAAGCTACAGTCATCATAGACTGTGTTTGAGTTTTTTTGTTTTTGTTTTTGTTGGTCTGATGCCCAGCACGTTGTCACCAAGTCGCTCATTGCCGCCACCACAAGACACATGAAAATTAATTTTGCATTTTCTCAGCATGTCTCGATAGAAACTCATCCCACTTTGCTTCATTAAATCTCCTTGATTTTCTATTTTTGTGGCAGACGTTTGCTTGTTTTTTGTTATTTCATTCGAGTAAGAAGAATTATATCCGATACATGTACAAACACTACGGTCAGAAAACCAGCAGACAATTGTAGTGAGAGATGTGAATTTAGGATAGCAACATTAATAAACAACTATTGTATGCTGCTGTCATTTAAATTCCTCAAACACCAATTTTTTGGCGGCAAAATGTTTGCAAGGCTACCTTTGTACAGTTGTGACGAAGGCAACTGCAAAGCACCTGTTTTTCGTAGCCTTCAAATTGCCAAGGTATTAATTGAAGTGCAGTTCAACCGGCTCTACCTTTCACCACATTTAAAGATGACTCAAACAGTTAAAGTCGAGACTTGCAACAGCTCTTAATGATTGAAAAGTTTCATCGAGATCATTGGTTTACAGTGTATTTCAAGACGGCTTTCTTTAGTCAAAAAGCCTTGCTTGATTAGTATGGCATGTATGGTTCATTGTGTGAAATTAAAACAGAAACTTATAGCTCTTAGTTGGGAGCTTAGTCTGATTGATAAAATGTTAGTGAATGAGAAACTCGTTCATGCTACCTTGCAACAGCTGACATAATCTAGAACCATTCTCTATTGTGAAATAACAAAATTAAAGAATACAAAATCGTCATAAAGCCGCAAAGCACAATGTAACCTGAAGGAGGCCTGGTGATGCATTGTTTATGTAATAACTGATATTGAGCTTTGACCTGCTTATAGTCGTGTTAAACGCGCAATTATGATTTAATTTGCCTTACAAGGAGTCCCATTATAACTGCTTTTATTTGTCTTTACAACTGTTCAGAAAAAAGGCAGAATTCAAATAGCAATGATATATGTGCACTGCCAACGACTTAATTTAACACATGGTTATGCTACTCATCTGATTTCATGATCTACATGAAAATAACTTTCCATGTGTGGAATTTAATGAGGTTTAAGACAATTACAAAATTATTTGCGTCGCTTTGCTTGATATGTTTTTGTCGCAAAACGTCGATCCAGAACAGTTTTGTCCAGCGAACTATTCTTTATTCGTTTTCACAGGTGTAGAAATAAAAATGAAGAAATTTCTTAATTGCCTCTTGAGGCAAGAAACTATCCTTACAGAGCAACATTATCGATTGCCTACCTAAAAGCGTAGATTTTTGTACAAGCAACAAGTAAACACTGTTTCCGAACAGTATGCTACTTGATATAAACGCTTCAAAAATGTTATTTTTGCAGCCTACAACACGAGAGGAGTTGTCAACCCAGCATTTGGTGGAAGTCACGAGGTTCTCATTGACATGCCACCTCACCACGAAGGAGAATTCAAAATTGACATGGATGGCAGTCCATCTATAAAGCCCCTAAGTCATAAGGGAGACGTCAAAGTCGATATGAGTGGGCATCCAGGCATAAAACCTCCCTCTCGTAAGGGGGATGTAAAGATTGACATGGATTGGGATCCTTCCCTTGACAAGAATCTCACAGGTGGGAATCGCCCGGACCTGAACCTTCCTGAAGGAACGCATCCAGGCGTTGATCTCCCGGAAAATGAACTATCAGCAAGTGGTTTGTCAGGTGGAAGCCCTCCAGGTGCAGATGCTAATGTCGTCATCAAGAGTCCAGCCAAGCCTACGTTTAACGTGGATGGACCGAAGAATTTGGTAAGCAAATGTTATAATCGGGAATATGCTTTGTTACAAGTTCAAGCTGGCTATCAAACTTAAGGTCGGACTACATGATACGTTGATCTAAAAGTGTTCTACAGTGCGGAATTTAGCCGTCTGAGGATCTTCGAAAAAACTGTTCAGTAGAGATGCTACATTTCTCACCGTTATATTATAACGAAAGATAATGGACATACGAGGAACAAACGGGAGATATTGCAGGTTTTATAAAATTAGGGTGAATGCTTTCGATCAATAATTAACTTCAGTCCCGGCGTAGCGCAAAGTAACCCCAGGGAATTGCAACTCCCCTTGAATGATACTTCTTTATTACAAGATACCTCTGGCATTATTTCACCTCGCCGTAATAGATTGATACTTCTGGTTGAAAATAGACATTGGGAGAGTAAGCCGGACCACCCGATTTGAATTTGAGCCCCAAAAACACAATACGAGAAGAATGCGTTCCATATACATGCAGCCTCCTTCCCGTGTCTCTTTCGTAATAACGATGTTTCCTTTCCCGCAGGAAACCATTGATGTCGATCTTGACCGCCCTGAGCATGGAGGTTTCGGTCTGTTGATAGCGAGGGATAAGAATTTGCCATCTCCTGCCTTGTTTGTTAATGAAGTCACGCCAGGTGGTATTGCAGCTAAAACAGGTGTCATGGACAAAGGTGAGAGAGTTTAATCTAATGAGCTTTAGGCTACGAAACTATCATTCATCTAACCTTATCAGATGAAATCTGGAACCGGGTTAATAAACTGAACACCTTGTATTTACAATTTACTTTGTTTTACCGGGTTATTTCTAGTCTGTATGAATCTGTCCAGAATGAAAAACTCATTGATTGAATGGAAAAATTAGCAATCATTAAGGACTAAAAAACAATGGTTGATAAATACCTTTGGATAATTGCCTCTAGATGGTTAGTGACCACAGTTGAAATGCCAACGTCTCATTAATGAAGAAAAATCTCTCTCTTTTTAGGAGACAAGATCATCGGAATTAATGGTGTCCCTATTGAAGGCATGCCCTATGATAGAGCTATGAGCCTCCTTCGAGATGATGAGAAACCAAAGCTACAACTCACGCTGTTGAAAAATGCCTTATACAAAGGAAAGGGTATGTATGTGTTGTAAAGAAAGTAAAGATAATCTAAAGTTTTGGTAAATGACAACTTATTTTGCACCATCATGGTTTTGAGTTACCATTCTTGTCTATTGCATCCTAGCTTGTATATTACATTTTAATTCAAAGCCAAATTGACTTGTTTCATGGCTGCTATAGGTCCTTTGTATATTGCATTGTACATTTAACAATTTCAATTAACTATTATTTAATACTAGTGACGCAGTTTATATAAATATAAAAACGTAACCTTTATTTACCCTTAGCAGTGTTAATAGCGCAAAGGCTAGTGGGGCCGAACAAACAACTGCAACAAATAATTCAAATTGAACATAACATTGTTAAGAATCCCAACTGGCCGGAGGCAAACCAATTGGCTATTTACGAGCGGGATGGAGGATTTTTGAACACTGGGCTACCGTGAAACAAATCGAGGTAGTGGTCAGAGCGGGACTCGAACCCGAGACCGCTGGATTACGAGCCCAAATCATTTTTACCTTTTAACATCTTTTCTTTATTCTGTATTTGTTTGGGTTTTTAAACGATTTCGCTCCTTGGCAGATGCATCCTTGGATCTACCTAAAGGACCTGTAGAGGAATCCTGCAAAATTGACATGGAGCCGACGTTACAAGCAGGGGTTCCATCTGTCGAAATTGAGGGACTGCAAGGTGATGCTCCTGATCTAGAAGAAGTAGACGTTTCTGCAGAGAAACCAGGATTCGACGTGAGTGGACCGCAAGTGGATAAGCCTGAAGTAAACCTAAAAACGCAAGTACCTGGACCAAATGTGTATTCAAACATTGATCTTAATGATCCGTCTTCTGACTTGAATCTGCCTTCACCTAAAACAAAACGTGGCAAATGTTTCTCTTGCGTGTCCAGTGACGACAAAGACGAGCCTTACCGCAAAGGAAAGGCGAATGCTGGATTAGATTTGGACAAGCCAAATTTGGATGGGTCTATTGATATTAAAGCAGACGGGAAAATTGGCGCGGGGTCAGATCCTGATGGAAAAGGATTAGGACTTCATGCAATGGGACCTAACTTTTCCGTTCCGTCTACGAATGCGAGTGGAAATTTGTCTGGACCATCGGTTGAAGAAGAGGACTTCGAAATAAATCCAAAGGTACAGCTACACTCAGATAGCCCAGGCATCACAACACCAGAAGGCAACTTCAGAACGCCAATGTCCAGGCCTGATGTTGATGTTTCTGCTTTTCAAGTGGAAGGTCCAGAGAGAAAAGCCGGTATTCCATCTTCAGAGTTAGATTTGCCAATCAAAAAGAAAAAGCGAAGAAACTGCTTTTCTTGTGCTGTTGGCACCGACAAAGAAGAACCGTACAAAAAAAGAAAAGGGAACGTTGCTATTGATTTTAATAGACCTGATGTTGATGGATCAGTGGAAATGAGAACTGGTGATAGCTTCGATGTAAATGGCACTCACAATAATCTTGGAGGAGACACGGCAAATTTTCAACCAAAGGAACTAGGACTTCACGCATCTGCACCTGACGTAGATATTCCAAAGAGTGATCAACAGGGAAATATTGAGATCTCTGGTCCAAACGTCTCTTTGCCATCCCCACATGTGTCTTCGAAAGTTCCTGAGCGATCGTTGAATGGAGATCAAAGTGTCAATGCCCCACATATCGACACAAGAGGAGAGAAAATGAAGCCCGAGATTTCAGGACTTGATGTCGACGTTCCTGCTGGTAAACTTCAAGACCGACGAGCACAATTTGACGTCCCATCTGCCGAGTTAGATGTTCCTTCTACAAAGAAAAAGCGTAGCAGTTGCTTTACGTGCGCAGGCGATGGTGACAAAGATGATTCTTACAGGAAAACTAAGGGAAATGTTGGATATGATTTAAGTGGACCCGACGGATCACTGGAAATGAAGAAAGTTGACAAGTTCGACTTAAGTCGATCCGGTCCTTATTTTGAGGAAAGTGGAATGAACAAGGAGTTTGGACTCCGTGCCGCTGGACCAGACTTTGAACTGAGCGGGGAAAATAGAACAATCTCACCAGGAACGTCAGGCATCGCAGTGAATACAAGAGGTCCGGAAATCAATGCCCCAGATGTCTCTAACGAAGACGTGGATTTTGATGTCAGTGGACCAGATGTTAGACCAAAAGCTAAACTAAGCACACGAATATCAGGACCTGAAGTTGATGTTTCAACGAGGAAAATGAGAGATCCAAAGGAAAGGCCGGACGTTCCGTCTGCCGATTTAAATTTTTCTTCCTCAAAGAAAAAGCGTGGAAACTGTTTGTCGTGCACAGGTGGTGCTGACAAAGATGAGCCGTATGGAAAGACAAAGGGAGATGCTCAGTTTGGTTTGAACGTACCGGAGGTCCAGAGATCCACAGACCGATCTGGCCTAAATATTGACACTGAGAAGCCAAGCGTGGGATTCGACGCCAATGCACCAGAATTCAATTTGGAACTGGAAAAACGTGCCATAAGCAATCTTGATGCTGCCAGTGATGGAAGAGCTACTGGTCCCGATTTTGATATACATACTCCAGATACTGATGTATCAGCACAACAACCAAGGCCTGGATTAAAGTCGCCTGAATTTGACGTCCCAAAAGCTAGAGGTGAGAGAACAATAGATGTTGATGGACCAGCCTTTTCTTACGACAAACCAAACATTTCCGAGCCATCTCTTGGCAAAACAAACGAAGGCTTTGACATCCCATCGTCAAATCGTGGCATAAATAGTCCAGATCTTGACGCATCAGTCAATACTCCAGATATTGGAGTCAAGTCGCCGGAATTTGGTGTTCCAAAACTCGGAGCTTCAGGAGAAATAGATGCCAGACCAAACGTTAATGCCTCAGACTTCAACAAGGCAAAAGACAAACTACAAACAGAAATCTCTAAACCTAATGTGGACGTACAAAGCGGAAATTTCAGGGGGCCAGAGGCAAATCTCCAAGGTTCATCAGTTGACTTACCTCCTATATCCAAGAGGAAACTTCGTGGCAACTGTTTATCGTGCACAGGTGGAGTCGATAAAGACGAACCATACAGAAGAGCAAAAGGAAACACCCAGTTCGATGTTGGCGGGCAAAACCTTGATGAATCTGTAGAGATGAAAAAGTCAGGCATAGGCGAACCTACGGTTGACATCGATGGAAGAGCTACTGGTCCCGATTTTGATATACATACTCCAGATATTGATGTATCAGCACAACAACCAAGGCCTGGATTAAAATCGCCTGAATTTGACGTCTCGAAAGCTAGAGGTGCGAGTGCAATAGATGTTGATGGACCAGCCTTTTCTTACGACAAACCAAACATTTCCGAGCCATCTCTTGGCAAAACAAACGAAGGCTTTGACATCCCATCGTCAAATCGTGGCATAAATACTCCAGATATTGACACGTCAGTCAGTACTCCAGATACTGGAGTCAAGTCGCCGGAATTTGGTGTTCCAAAACTCGGAGCTTCAGGAGGAATAGATGCCAGACCAAACGTTAATGCCCCAGACTTCAACAAGACAAAAGGCAAACTACAAACAGAAATCTCTAGACCTAATGTGGACGTCCCAAGCGGAAATTTCAGGGGCCCAGACGCAAATCTCCAAGGTCCATCAGTTGACTTGCCTCCTGCATCCAAGGGGAAACTTCGTGGCAACTGTCTGTCGTGCACAGGTGGCGCCGATAAAGACGAACCATACAGACGAGCAACGGGAAACACCCAGTTCGATTTTGACGGGCCAGACCTCGATAGATCTGTAGAAATGAAAGGCATAGGCGAGCCTAAAGTTGACATCGATGGAGGAGCTACCGGTCAGAAGTTTGACATAAGTACCCCAGATGTTGATATATCATCCAAAAAAGCAGAGATCGGTTTGATATCTTCTGGAGTTGACGCTCCAAACGGCGGAGGTTCAGGAGAAATAGACATGGCTGGTCCAGACCTCTCATTTGCGAAACCTAAGGTATCGGGACCCTCTCTTGACAAAACAGAAGAATATGGGGACATCCGGAAGCCAGATTTAGGCACAAACATTCCAGATATTGAAACATCCAACAAGCCGAAGATTGGATTCAATCCACCTGGGTTGGACGTCCCAAATACCAAAGGCGCAAGACAAATAGACCTAAATGGAGCAGACTTTTCCTATGAAAAGCCGAACATATCTGGACCCTCGATCGGCCAAAGAGGTCAAGAAAACGATACTCCAAGACTAGATATAGACATTGACACACCACAGGGTCCAGGAGACTTCGATCTTTCTAAACCAGATATCTCTGTACCATCAAAAAATGGTGATATTACTTTCATCTCAGCCTCTCACGAAGATTTAGACCTCGAGGCTAGCTTGCCTGATATAGAGGTTTCTAACAACAAAAACGGATTCGGACTTGATACAAACGGACTCGACACAGTTATCCCCGGAGTTGAAAATAACTTGGAAGTTGTTGAACCAAGTGTGTCCACCCTTCATGCTGATACTTCTGCGTGCAAACCAAATATTGGACTGGACACGAATGGATTAGGCGTAGACCACACAAGTGATGTTAATTTTGATTTTAATCGCCCCGATTTAGACGTTACATCAAAACAAAGATACGGAGTGGACATGGCGGGATTAGACACCCCTGATTCGGATTACAGCTTTCCACCAATAGGTGACAAAAAAGAGCCATGTGAACCTCTGGAAATTAAAGAAGACAGAGGAAAAGACTTCGATGCTAAGTTCAACTGGGGTATGAATACTTCAACACCTAAGGCGCCTGAGGCCACCAAGCAACTCGTAGGACTCCCTCGTGGTGAAATAAACTTAGAGTCTAGTCCAGTGGAAGATGACATATCAGTGGTGAACACTTCTGACATCTTGGACCTCCATAGCACTCCACAGCCGGTTCAATCGGCGGCTTTCGATGAGCCACATAGTCTTCAGCGTTATGATGAGATACGACCTGAAATGGAACTAAGGCTTTTACCACCGACAGAAATGGACAAATCTGATCAAAGCTTCGAATTTGACATTCCAGATACTAGCGACGACAAGGCAAAGAACAGTTGGAAACCGGGTTCTATGAAGCTTGTAAAGGTGGAAGAAAATGTCACCGTTTGCTCAGCATCAATTGAAGAAAATGAATCGCATTCCCCAAGAAACAGGACACTGACACTGGACCGTGAAATTAGGCAGAAAATTGAAGTTGTATTTCCGGAAGAAGAGAAACAAAAACGTTCATCTAGTTCATCTTCATCTTCTTCATCTGATTCTGATGGCCAAAAAGAAGAGAAGTCAAAGCGAAAAAAGAAGTCTGGACTATTTAAGGCATTCCGAAAGAGTTCCAGTAGCTCGGAGTCTTCCAAGGAAGGCCGCACATCACTAACGCAAAAAGAAAAAGAACCAAAACCGTCCGCAAGTTCTTCGTCGTCGGATGATGAGGAGGGGGAAAGAAAGAAAAGTCCAGTAAAAAGTGATGTCACTCCATCTTCCAGGGAAGGCCACGCTCCAATAAAGCAAAACAATCGAGAATCAAAACAATCGACGAGTTCTTCTTCATCGGATGACGAAGACGTGGGAAGAAAGAAACGTTCATCAAAAGCTGATGTCCATCTAGTAAAGACCACAGAAGAGAAAAAAACAAGAACAACTTCGACATCCTCGTCGTCAGATGAAGCACCATCCTTCCTTCATGGGAAAGGCTTACCAAAGCGAAAGAGTTCAAAGAGTTCATCTTCTTCTGATAAAGAAAACCACAATGAGGAGAAACAATTGTTGTTAGCACAAACAACATTTGAAAAGAAAGAGCTGGAGAAACCAGTAACAAGCATTACGAATGTTCAACAAGACACGCCTTCGGTAGTTTCTCGTTCTGTGAAGCCTGTATCAGATTTGCATTTCGTAGTAGACAAACCAGACGGTGACATAAAGCCAAGAGAGCGAAAAAGTTCAACAAGCTCTTCGTCAGATGAAGAATCAAAATCATCCATGGTTTACAAAGTGGAGTACAGTATGTATCAGCAGCAGTATGTTGTAGAACCTGAGAGTGAACCCGATAAACCAGTACTAAGTATTTCAGATATGCAAGAGGACGCCCCGGAAGTGGTGTTGAATTCAGTTAAGCCCGCAGATCCCGATTTCTTTGTTATGACAGACATGGAAACGAAACCAAAGGAGCGAAAAACTTCGTCAAGTTCGTCATCGTCCTCGAATGCTGAAGACGTCCCTATGGCAGATTCGAATTCAGTAAAACCGATAAGCCCAGATTTACCTTTCTTAGTTGAGAAACCAGACGATGAGATAAAATGGAAAGAACGGAAAAGTTCGTCAAGCTCTTCGTCAGATGAAGAATCAAAATCACCCGTGTCTTATGAAGTGCAAGACAGAATGCTTCAGCAACAGTCTATTTTAGAGCCTGAAAGCGGACACGAAAAGCCAGTGCTTAGTGTTGCAGACATACAAGAAGGCGCTCCGGAAGATGTGTTGGATTCTGCTGAACCAGAAGATCCCGAGTTCATTTTTACACTAGATGCACAAACCAAACCAAACGGGCACACAGGTTCCACAAGTTCCTCGTCGTCCTCGGATTCAGTAAAGCCTGCAGATCAAGATTTGTCTCTGTCAGTAGAAAAACCAGACTATGAGATAAAACCAAAAGAATGGAAAGGTTCGATGACTTCTCCATCAGATGGAGAATCTAGATCACCCGTGGTTTACAAAGTTGAATACAGAACATATCAGCAACAATACCCCACAGAGCCTGAAGGTGAAAGTGATCAGCAAGTCCCAAGTGTAGAAGAGATTCAAGAAGACTCTCCGGACGTGAAGTCGCATTCAGTTAACCCCACATATCCAGATTTCATTTTTATGCCAGGCTCTCAAACAAATCTAAAGGAACGCAAAAGTTCAGCAAGTTCCTCGTCTTCCTCGGATTCAGAGCCCCCCATTGATAGCAAGGACCCTCAAACAACTAATGTCCGAGACCCAAAGGCAATGGTCGACACTTCACTTCCTCAAAAGTATTCTGTAACCTACAATATTAAGAAGACCGATTGTCCAGAAAAAACAGAAAAACAATTACCTCCAGAAAGAAAGAGCTCAACGGGGTCACCTTCAGAAGAAATAGACGACTCCTCCCACTCATTAGACCTTACAGTTTACAGGTATGAAACGGTCCATCACGTGATAGCTCCCGATTACCCACCCACGGAGCAAGAAATGAAGTCCTCCGACGTGCAAGAACATTCGTTTGTGGTTGTGTCTCGCTCCTTTAAAAGACCTTCTCCGGACATTTGGAGTACCACTAGAGAAAACCAAGATGACCCACAATTCTTCTTAAGTTCCACTGATGTCCAGTTTAGCGAACCAGCGACCGACTTGACTTACCATCTTGAATACCCTTTCAATCATCCTGAGGTCGATGAAGACAAGAGTGCACACATACAAGAAGAAGGAATTGTCCCTGTATTTAAATCGCCATCGGCAGACCATGACATGTCTGACGTCTCGGCCCAACTAGAATCACCAGATGAGGACGGAACAGTTGACCAAAACAGCCACTTTACTTGGAACATACATGCGCACACGTTTGAGACTGTCTACCAAGCGACTATTCCAGAAAGGACTTCCACGGATGAAAACGGCCTGGAAATACAAGAGCTGGCACCCACTGTTGTAACGCGGTCTGTTAAAAGGACATCTCCTGTTATAACAAGTGAATACGACAACCTGGAAGAGGAACCTCAATTTTCCACTAGCTCCACGGAGGTTCAGTTTAGTGAGCCTAGTAATAACTTTGAAATCGAGTATCCGAAAAATGGCAAGGTTTTGACAACTGATGAACCGGATGTTACCTTGACAGATGAAGAATGGATCATGAAACACACAGTAGAAAAGGAAACACCTGATATTTCAACTCTGCTTGCTGGATTTGATCATCCCAACGAGGAGGCTCAGCAAAGCAGCGATTCAAGAGATAAAGCAGACGACGAGGAGATATCACCTCGTGAGAAAAGCCCCAAGGACATAGTGCGGCGAGGCTCCAGCTCACGTCTCTGGGACTTGATGCAAGGATATTTAATCGAACAACCTATCGTGAACGACGGTGGAGCAAATACTGAACTTGAACCTGAAAAGAGTGTACAGAAGGAAGAACCCAAGCTAGAGATAACAGAGTCGGTATCCACTGTGGAAAACAGTGTGCCTCTGTTAAACCAACAGACTGAAACAGTTCATCCAGTAACCCAACATGCGTCGAGCGTAGTGACTTACAAAATTCTCCTTGATGATAACGAACCTTCGAAAGAGGTGACCACGTCGATAACGACAGTGGAACGCAGTGTTTCGGAAGTCACACCAACAGTTTCCAAATTTGAACCCGTTAATTTCCAGGTAAATGTTGGCGACAAAACGCCTGTTGTGAAAGAGCACACTACCTCCCACTGGAGAAAACAAATTTCAGTTCCTGTTGATGTCGATGATGATGAAGATCCCTGGATGAGACATTATTCCAAAGGATTGCAACGAGCCACTTCATACCAGGTCGTGTCTACAAAATCTCCAGCAAGTGAAGCACCACTCGCTCAAAGTCGCAGCTTAAGCCTGTCTAAAGTTCCCCATGTCAAAGGTGTTAAGACTTCAACCGAAAAAGAGCGCCAAAGAACAAGATATTCCATCGAGAGCCGAACTCGTACAGAACCAACGGTGTACCGTGTGACTACAGAACGGAGACCTTTGTTACGAGAATTAGAAGCAGTTCCACGAGTGAGAACGAATGAGAATGTGTTCTCTGTCAAAGACGGCAAAACCCAGTCTCCCAGGACCCAAACTGGGACAACAAAAGAAGAATCGCCAAGGGGAACATCTGGCAGTGGTCAATCCGTACAAAATTTACGTTCGTTCTGGGATAAGTGAACTGAGAAAGATGCCAAGAATTGCGCAGATAACAGGAACAAGTACAGGTACTAGCACAACGAAACTCCTCGTAAGGTTAGGAGTTAAGACACTGGAAGACGTTTTCAGTGGGTTCACTAAGAACTACAACAATCACCGATATACCTCATCATATATGTAGGTTTTATGGGCAACCTATCGTTGCCCCGTACCCACCACGTAAACAGGTTCGTTTAAACGACAAAAATGGAAATCAGTTCCAAAAGTCGGACGTAAAACAACCTCTCACTTGTGTTTTCATGATGGAAACTAATGAACAATTTTTACACGTAGGTCAATTAAATATTGTTTAAACATGTTTACGCTTTGGTTAACGAGACAATATTAGGTTAACTAAGTAATTAATTAGCTAGTTATCAGCTACTTTGCAAAGGCTGGACAAATTTAAGCGTTGACCAAGCTCATTGCAAATACAGTCTACAGAAAGCTTTTGATAAATTTTACGTTTCACTAA
The DNA here is from genome assembly GCF_042242905.1 of Orbicella faveolata. Taxonomy (NCBI): domain Eukaryota; kingdom Metazoa; phylum Cnidaria; class Anthozoa; order Scleractinia; family Merulinidae; genus Orbicella; species Orbicella faveolata. The sequence goes on from NW_028301552.1 coordinate 22,601,970, forward strand.
TTTTATGAGCAACAAGTATTAGATGCATTATGCATGACTAAACTTAGCAACAATAAATGTTTTATCGTGGTCCAAGGGAAAATAGTGTTTTAAAAAATTTTATGTCTTCAATTTTTACGATCACTTTAATGAAAGAAGGCAAATTTTATAACAAGCAGTATCAATGATATAAATGCAGCACAAAAATTTTCTTTCCTCTGATTGGCTTCTCTAGTTGCTTAATTGTACCTGTGGCAAATATTTTTGCGATTGTTTTTTGTTATCACAAAACCATTATATGCTCTTCAAATTAACAGAATCTCAACTATTACCAACGCTTTACTTGTTTAAATCATTTTGTATATATTTTTAAAAGATCAAAACTCATTACTGGGCCACGCCCAAGTGGTGTGTTTTGAGGACAGATTTTCACTTGTGAATAACGAAAATAGAAATATAAAGTCCTCGCAAATTTGAATGTGTTAGGGTTAACAAATAATCAAAAACAAAACTACCCTCGGATCTCCTTGTTGAGCAAACTAAGAAAGACTTCACGGGAAACAGCTTTATATGTGACCACAAGTCCCCTAGTGATTATAGTAGTAAAGGGGAGACAAACACGTTGGTTGGGTGTGGTCTCTCTGAGAAGAAAATCGGCCGAACTAATGACTTGTCCGGAAGACGTGGCTCAGCTGACCATTTTAATTTTGTATATATTTTAAGATTTGTTTGAAAATCACAAGTGCAACAAAAGAATTTCACCGGTTGTGTTCAAAAACGACATTTTATGCTCATTATATTATTAATTCTTAAGCAATTAATTGCTATTAAAAGTACAATTTTACTAAACAATAGTTAGGGAACACTTAGCCAAAGATAAACAACATTATTTAACGACAACTTTTCACCAAAGCTGTAAAATATCGACTATGAACTTGTTATCGTTTTCTCTGCCTGTGGTTGTACAATTGCAACCTTTCTAAATCTTCAAGGAAGGCTTTAAATATGTTTCCTTCACGGCAAGTACCTCAAGAAACACTGTCATCCGTTTTCAACCACAAGCTCAAATAAGAATCCACACTGTATGTCACAGGACACGCAATAATGAACAGTGCTAAAGAAATAAGTGTCAGAGGGTCTAAAGACCTAAAATCTGTCAATAGCATTTTTAACCTTGAACTATCCATCTCCTTAACGGTTGAAAAGAGTTAGAAATTGATGTTGTAGATTAAGCCAACACAAGAGATTTTATTCGTTACTGTATAGAAAGGTGTCCTTTAACAATCACAGTTTTGAGCTTATACAAGATGACAGTTTTTCCTTTGCTATGGTTGCTCTTGTCAAATCTATACATTTAGTTTTATACGATTTATTTCCAATTATAAGTGGAACTTAGAGACATTTTCACAAAAAGGAAACATATGGTTAGTGTTGTAAAGATTATAAATTCAATTCTGTTTGGCATGTACATTATCAATAAATTAATAAAAAGCTTTTGTACTTCCTTTCTCTCCAGTTAGTGAGTGTAAAAGAAGTATTTCCCGTCCAATGCAGTACAATCCCAATCCACCGTAGGAAAAAAGATGGCGATTGGTACATTTACCCATAATTCTTAGCGCACGGAAACTTAAACAACGCTCATAAAAACGTAAAGGAACGTTCTAAAACCTTCAAACCCAGCGTACACAACATCGATAACACATGGACATATACTGCAAAATATAGCTTTTGTGTACTTTACGGACTGTATTAGGCTCGTATGGTATTGTGGTAAAATGTACAGCTGCCGTCTTTTTTCCTAGGGAGGATTGTTTCAACCAATTTTCATTTCCCTTGGACATTTGGAAAATAGGGGTTTTGCCTTCATTCAATGTGAAATATTCCCAGGATTGCCCACTTCGGAAGTCAAGGGAGTTTATTTCCTGCAATGATTTCCCAAGACGGGATAATAATGCATGTCAGCTGTAATACCAATGAAGGTTTGTGTTGTCCAATATGTCGGCCAATTTAGAGGATTAGGAGAATAAAATGAGAAATCACATAGAGGTCAAGTGATGAGAATTGATTTCTTTGCTTTATTTTCCAATGCCTGAGAGCCAAGTTGGAATTATTTTGATCGGTCGTTGTAAAATGCAGACTACGCAAAGCACACTACAGACTGCAGACCAGGGGTAAGATGTGGACTGCAGACTGTAGTCTTTTTAACTGAATCGTGTTACCATTTCCATAATTGAGAGCTAACCGTAAACAGGCTAATCACAACGTTATTCAGGCTAACCTGAGTGATATTCAGGCTAACCGGAGTGCAAACTTTCACTACGTCATGATTAGCCTGGATAACCCTGTTTACGGTTAACACTCAATAATGGAAGTAACACAATATATACTCAAAAAGTCTGTAGTCTGCAGTCTGCAGTCTGCATTTTACCCTCAGACTGAATTTTACTCCCGATCTGCAGTCTGCGTTTTACACTGACCATTATTTTGATATATCAAAATTAGCTTACTTGGGACTGGTCTTGATCTCCAGCCTCATGACGTGCGCGTGCTTCCTTGTTTGTTGATATACAGATTAGGATGCACTCCCAGAGGAATGGAAATCAAGTTTAACTGAGGACATGAAAGATGGTCTCTTGACTGGGTCCACTGTTAGTGAAAAATGTAACCAACTTATCAAGGCGCCAGCTTAGAGTGATGTGCATCATCATAATATCAACATTTAAGTAATAATAAGTATTAATTTATTTAAAGACAAAAACGTTGGAAGTGTTTGCACAATCTTCTGAGCCAAAAATATGCGCACAGATTGATTAACAATCGTGTCTATTAAAATATTAGATTATGAGTTCGAGATTTCTATCGTGTGATAGTCAACTCAGGCTGCGCCCTTATCGACTATTATGCATAGAAGTTGAGAGCGAATAATCCAGTTGTTTTAGTATAAATCTACTAGTCATTCAAAACTTTGTCTAAATCCTCTTCACAAACACTTCGAGAACACCAAGAAGCGGTCTTCATTTTGTTAACAAGGGCACACTGCCACGCTACTCACTATCTATCACAGAATAGATAGTGGGTAGCGTAGCCAATCAGAGAACTGCATTCATGATAGAACGCTGGTAGATTTATACTAAAACTTGATAGAAACACAGAACTAGCACGATCTGTTGACGTAACGACGGCGCAAGCAAAGAGAATTTACATTTTTATGATCAAAGTAAAAAAGTTGTTTTCTTTTTTTTCGTCGAGGTATTTTCTAGAAGAAATGGAAAAAGTGCTCTCCATGTTTATCGAGCTACAGAAACACTTGTGGAAGTTTAGAAGAACTCAAAAAAGCTGTGGAAACACTTGCCTATTGGCTTGTGTTCCCAAAGCATTTCTCATTCTCCCAAGCTTCCACTCGTATATCTATAACTTGGTAATAACCATGGTACATGTTTACTATTTCTTATATGATAATGAGCAAAAGGTTATGAGTATTCAGAAAAAGATCACCAAAGAGAAATGGTCTCAAAATGTAGACGAAATCTCCCAACTAGTATTATAAGAAATATACAAGGAGCAGTAGGAAGAATCTGTACATGTATGTACGTAACATAATAACTAGGAGTTGTCAGATTGGTAACAGTGTGCTCATTTCATCAAGACAAAAAAAAACAAACAAAATATTACCTTTGTGATTGGAATTGTTTACAAATACCATTCACAGGTAAATTATTTACTTGTGAATAAATTCCATAGTCTTTACTGATTTGATTAACTTTTCAAAAAAAAAACATTGTAACTTGATAGATGTTAAGCACCATATAGTATAGAGTGAACACTGGATTAACATACACAATCCAATATGAGATGCGAAAAAGTGGCTGTTTATTCCCTACTGTAATTTTAACTGTGTATAGGCATTTTATCTTTATGTATCTCCCTTGTTCTTGGGAAGCAAGTTTACTTTGCTAGTACCCTGGGCTTCGTTAGATTAGTCTCCTTTTCGGCAATTTTTTGGGGAAGGATTGTGTGACATGAGACATCCCAAGAAACTACTGCAGAGGTGACAAAGATAACATTTAAAAAATAATAATTGCTAAGGTTAACTTTGGCTCCTCTACTCCCTGTGGTTAAAAGAAACTTTTACCCTAATTAATACTTGATATACATTTTCTCTCATAACAAAAACAGGCGCCGCTACATTTTTATACACTCTTTTTGTATTGTTAGATCTTTTTTTCTTTTTGGGAATGATAAAAATAACAATTCTTACTTAACAAAAATTACCACAGCATCAGAAAAAAAAAATAGAAAAAGAAAAAGAAATCCCGTCATGAGGTTTCTCATCTTGCAGTTACGCCAGTTACACCATTTCCTGTTACGTTGTCACGCGTTTCACTAACAACCAATTTAATGTTGTTGTTTAACATGGTTCAATGCTCATAGAAACTGGTAAATCTCACGTTGTAATCTTCTGACCATTTCATGCGGCAACATTCTTCTGACAAGTTCTATAACTTGCTTCCATGAGAGCATTGACAAATCAACACTGCGCCATTTATTACAGACACTTCCAACTAAAATTATGCGGTGGACTTGAAACTCTTTCGATTTTTCTTAAGTTTGTTTTTTAACATTTGTTGATGCATCACTTGAAGATTAATCTCAAATAAAATACGTTTTTGCATCAGTTGATATCACTTGCAAGCAGTGCTGGCACAAGAAACTACAGACTAGTTTCATGCCGCTGATTTGCCACCTGAGATGTGGAAGGAAGACTGGTACCCTTATTTCCACTTACCGGTATAATTTGAATTTCCTGCATCTTACACCATAATTGGTTTAATTTCCCACAGAACTCTTCACTGTTACAGTGATATTGGCTTGTCTGAATTCTTGCAAGATCTTCTATAAATCGTTCACAAATTCCTTTAACTACAGCCTCAGTCGGCCTAACCTTTGTTATTTCTTCCTTTACCTCGCACAGCCTTGTCACGTTAACTCTAATTTGTTCTTGCTGTTGACTTCCATTTAGTAACAGGTGGATGTAAACACGTACCTCGTGCAACACTTTCTCAACAACACGTTTATCTGTGTCAAGATGGGTGATCTCTTCAATCAAGTTTAGACGTGGTACAGGCTGTTTCTTTCGTAATTCTCTGGCAAAATCTGCTAGATACCTTGGATCTTCCAGGTCCTTGTGAAGGCCCCGCAAGGATATTAAACCACTTCTTTGTGGGTTGTTTTCTTTTATGTAGAGTGAAAAATTACTGCACTTGCTATAATCACGTCTGTTCTCGAGTTCCATTGTTGTTCTTCCGCTGTGGTGGAACCCAGCCAAACCGAACGACCCAGGTAAAACATACAGCTGCCCTGGTAAGCTGCCTTCCGAGGTGCCAAATATTAGGCAGCTTTTCGCATATGGAACAGTTGCTTCAAGGTTGTCGTCCAGCTCCCTTATTCTCCTTTCAGTTTCGTGCTGCGGTCTATCATTCGAGAAATGTTCAAGACATTTCAAAATGATTTTGCGCTGCTTTCCTTTAAAGAAATGTACTGCCATCTTGCCTAGGTCACTGATCACATCTGTCAGCTCTTCTTTGATATTTTTTGGAACTTTTCCCAAGAGAAGCAACGAAGAGCAAACATTGAACAACGGAAATATGGACTGTAGGTCTTCGCGAAGACATTCCAACTGGGTGGTCTTGGAGCGCTCGTAGCTACCTTCTGCAAGCATGTACCTTAACACATCCAGGCCAGTAGTTGCTGAGTTCATCTGAATCTTGTCGAAAGTGTCCTTCACCTTTGAAATCCTCCGAGGGATATCTTTATCTTTCAGTTTGCTGTACTCGCCGTAAATTCTTTCCGCAAATTGGCGCCATTCCCTCCTTTGCTGGTCCCTTTTGTCTCTGTGCCTCAAATAGATGGTTCCAAATATGAAAAAGGCCATTGCAAAGGCCAAATTGAAACAATAGTAGCCCATGGTTATTTCTTCCGTATAATCTTTGGCGAACGCCATAACAACATACCAAGTTACTGAACGATTGTGAAACAAAACAGGCACGTTATTTCGGTTTCCGCCGCTTGTTAGAGGGTATGAATAACACCGCGGAAATACGTTTTTGGGGGCGCGATACAGTATTTTGCTGGTCAGCGGTACGCCTTAACAAAAGTACAAAATGCCTGCAACTTTTACATTGTTATCGCAGCGAGTCTTGTCGACAGTGAAAAAGATACAAAACTTAGAGCGCACACTGTAAACTTAGCTTTTAAACTCCGCTCATTTGTTGGATAGTTCTCAGTTAATATTATATATTGTGCCAAAGCCAAACTGAACTTGCACACGGTGTGAAATTGTTGTTGTTTCGTGAAAGTTCATGGTCGCAAGCGGCGAGCCAGTGGCAATTTACGTTACGATGTGCGCTAAGGCTAAAACTAAGCAGCTTTTGTGTTGCTGTAGCGGTGTTCTGAGGACATCAACTTCTCAAGTTTGTTGAATTGATGGGCTTGAACCGTGTGAGTCGGTATGTCAACGGCATTTCGATCAAATTCGTCGGGAAGACAAGCTCGTGTTCGTCCACTTGTTCGATTGAGGGCACTCGCGTAAGTAAACACGGTCATCCTGTCTCCACTCGGTATCACCGAATTATGGACCAAGTTGGCCGAAATCGAAGCAGTGCTTCGTATAAATCTTGGACACGTTGGTGTAACAAGTGTAGGACTGAATCCCTAAAAGGGTTCAAAGTCTGGACTCAACTCGGGGAAGAATTCACCGAGGTATGTTTTATCATAAATTATCCAATTTTAATTATACTGTACTTCAGTAAGCTTGAAGCTGGCGAAAATAAAATTTTAAATTTTCATGTTTATTATTGTTTCTTTGTTTCTTGTCATAATTTCGAATTGTTGCAGTTCTGTATTTTGCTTTTAGCGCCTCTAAAGTGTGAAAATTATTTTAAACTAGTTGCATAGCTATTAGAGTTTAGAAAAAAAGCTATTTAGCTATTAGAAAAACCACAAGAAGTACATGACATCTGATTATCTAAAGATGGCAGAAGTCATGGAATACAAAGCTGTTAAAAGGGTAATTAAAAATACATGCATATGTTATTGCAAGACAATAAAAATACCATAAAATCTGGGTAATAACAACTTCCAATTAAAACTCAATAAATGAATTTCATTTTTAGTTATAAATAGGCTATCCCCCCCTGTATTCACAAAGCAATCTTCTAATTGTAAGGCCACCCAGATAATTTCTGACCACATTACCTTAGAGCCTGAGACTCTGTATAACTTTCTAAGATTAATATTTGTTTACATATTACTATTATCTGGATTTCCCAATAGAAAACTTCTATTGTAAATTTTTTTCTATTTTGGCTCAGCAAAAATCCTTTTAGATACTGTCCATGGATGATTTCCACAACATCAATGCTGTAAAAACACCAACTGAGAGAACAGTGACCAATGCTCTCCATATGGTAACTCCTCTCCTGAACATTCAGCCATCTGTTGATGGTGGGGAGAGGCAGGGGGCAGGAGCCCGGGAGAATATGGGGCGGCAGCCCAGGAGAATAGGGGGCAGGAATCCAGAGAGAAATGCAAAATGCTAATTTTTGTCATTCATTAAGGCTTCAAATACTTTCAAAAACAAGAACTGAAAATGTTACTTGTCTTTCATTTAGTGTCTTTAGAGACTTCTAGGCTGACGGGCAAAGAAAAATTCACCCTTGGGCTCAAAATGAGGCCCAAAATGAAACCCTTTGACAGTGGTTACGTCATAGGTCATTCACTTGAAAGGCATGGGTAAGAGTAGCAAGGCTGAAAACGAAGGAAAAGGAAATGCCCAAGGGGTGTGCAGCTAAATGACTAAGATGTGTTTTGGGTCTCTTAATTTACAGGGGACAGGAGCAGGATGAACAAGGGTGGGAGTCAAGAGATAAAGGAATGGGAAGTGGGAGAACAGGGTATGGGAAGTGGGAGGTTCTGACTCCACTGTCTCTTCCCCCACTTGATGCAGTACCTTGTCCCGAAGTAAAAGGTAAAGTCTGCATAGAGCCAAGTGGCCCATCAGGCCAGGCTTATCTCGGGTTCTGCAGCATGAACCGACTAGGAGTATTTCTACTACCCCCTGCTGGATAGGATGCTAGTCGACCACAGGGTTACCCCCAGCATTATATTCACCAGTACCCATATGTACACCTTTGTGGAGAGAAGCACCGTGAGAGTAAAAGTGTCTTGCCCAAAAACACAACACAATGTCCTTGACAAGGGCTCAAACACAGACTGCTTGATCCATTGCTGAGCGCACTAACCACAAGGCCACCGCACCTCCCACCTTGTCCCTTAGGCCTAACCTTAACCCTAAACCTGAAAAAAGGAGTCTGTAGACTTCAGTCAAGTTTATCTCTTTTATCACTTCTGTATTTGAGGCAATTTCTAATTTCCTCGTTTTCTGCCATTCAGTTTACAGTACCAAAGCCTGATTTTAAGTGATTCGTAACTACTGACGGAACTTGTTTTTGCAACTTACAACTTCAGACTTTGCACAAAATTTCTCACTGGAGAAAAGCAATGTTGTAGAACTTAAGTGATGAACTAAATGCAAAAAATATTAATTTGTAAGAAATGTATCTGTTCTTTAATACATGCTTTTGTGTCTAGTATCTGAGTTGGATGTAGCGAAGATACATTACCAATGGTTTGTAGACGACAGTAAGCCAATTCAGAGACACAGTGGCATAAACAAACCCACTTGTTAGCCAAATATCACAGGAAAAAAAATAAATACATATAATTATATAATTTATTGCCATCAGGTGCTATAATGTCTTGTAATAAACTGGTTACAAGTTAAGTAAGAATCTTACAGAAGGGAGGATGATACAATAATATGACTAAGGGAATCATAATTAATTTCATATTGATTCAAAGCGCATGATATGTACATGTCTGATTCATTAAGCACATACAATGTAAAAATTATTTTGTAGTGATTGAGCAAAGCTCATCTGAATTAAATTAAATGAAAGGAAAAACAACAGTCAATTATTTATATCAGTTGATACACTGCACATGTAAGATTGGGAAATAGAAATCGAAAAGCTTCAAATGACTGAGTAAACAACATAAACTAGTGGGTTTCATTGAAGAGTTGATTACTGCCTCTCTGAAATGTTGAATGTCTTTTCAGCATCAAAAGATGTGAAACTTGACCACATCCCATAAGTGGAAGCGGTTTCGTGTAAACAAATTCAGGTGTTTGGGCATTTTAAAATATTTAGTTACCTGTGCATACATGTACAAGGAAACGGCCTTGAAAATTTCCATGTACTATCAACAGGTAATCGATGTAAACAAAAAAGACCTCAAGCGAGGAAAAATGGTCTATGAAACGAACATATTGAGCGGTGTTGAATGTTTTCAGTATTTCCAGCGTTCGCTGCCGCCAACAAATCACAATATTTTCGATCTCTACTCCCTTCGCAAACGCCACCATTATATATAAATGTAGGCTTAAACAATCTTTAATGATAGAGAAATATCTTGTGAATGAAATGAACAAATGTTTTATTCTGACAACAAACGGCAGGTACAAAAAAATTATTTCACCTGTTCCAAAAGGCGCAGAAAGTCAAGTGATAGAAACGCCAAACAAGCCAGTCTTTAAAGACAAATTCTTATCAAAGTTTCTTTGACGCGTTGCGAAATATAATCTAAATGAACAAGCACCACATGTCGGCGCAAAGTGAGTGTGAATAAAACGGTCCCGACTTCATGCAAATTACACTTACAATCCAACTAGTCTTCAAAATCCTTGCAAAAGCTTCATACAGAACCAATCTTCTGCTTTGCTGGATACCCATCGTTGTTTTCGACAATTCTGAGGCGAGGGCGACTGAAGCAACACGATCCAGGCTCGAGTCAGCAAACTACACATTACTCCACACAAAATGACTCCCCTGTACCCCTATTCATTACCGGAACATTGTTTGAGTACCAAAAACCCATTTAAGGACGTCAAACTCACCAGTAACGAGAAGTATCAAGGATATTTTCGACCTTAAAACGAACCAAAATACTGATCTCGGAGAACTGATCGATCGAAGGACAGCACATCCTGATGGTGATGACCACTGACCAGTTACGGTGACGTCAAAAAAACGTATTTCCGCGGTGTCGGTATGAATGGGGGTGCCGAAATCTGAGTTTTCAGTTACATTTTCGGTGATTTATCAGTAAGTTTGATACGTTAGAAAAAATGTTTCATTTCTCAGCGGAACCGGGTATTTTAATAGTTGTGGAGTTGTGAGTTGCCAGTTGCAAACGATCCTAAGTTTTACGATAGTGACGGACGGTGAGGGACTGACGCACAGGGACGCAAAAGCTAGGAGTTTACTTCGAATAACTTTATGCCTTCAAGTAATCTTACAGCCGTCGACCATAGCTTGTAATTTTGACATCGAAGTGGTATTATTTCGTTTCATATTAGAAAAATGGAAACCCGAACATGTTAAAACTAAGACGCAATTGGACAACTTGCTCGGGCAAATTTGAATTCAAAGTTTCAAGGTGCCTTGATCAAACTGACAATCAGCTCTGACTGGAACACTACGCTGCAACATCGCAGAGTTAAAACCTGGCCCTGGTTGTTCGAAAGGTACATAACGCCATCCACCGGATAAATCACTATCCAGTGGATAGCGTGGTTTGTTTTGTTAAAACTTATCCAGTGGATAGCGATTTATCCGGTGGATAGCGTTATCCAGCCTTTCTACAACTGGGGCCTGGTGTATAAGGTCACTGCTTGCAACGTTGTAACATATGTCGGAGATATTCCGATGCAATTTGTTGTAAACTCAACAAATCACTATTTCTTGAACGGACACAACATTTCCCGGGCAAATTAACAAATTTATTACAATAGAACTATGAACATTCAATCAATTCATATCACTTCACGTCAAAATTCTCGTTACACGTGGAACTGTAACCCACATTATTACGTTGTAGTGATGTACAGCTTCCTTCCTTTGTATCCACCAAATAGCCGACTACGAATGCCAACATTGAGAGTTATCGAAACTGAGTGCCGAATTTCCATCTTCCATCTGAGGCTGTTTAGTTCTTGTCTTTTGTTCGCCTAAGTTGTCCATCGTGAAGCGTACAATGAACAAGTCGTTTATTCTTCATCATCACAATGTTAATTACCGGCTCCAAAGCAACTCAGCACAGCGTAGGTGAGCAGAACAATTGATAAATTAGTCTACTGAGAGAGGGTCCCAGAGTCCTGCAGGATTTGAAATGCATTTGATCAAAGAGTGTTGTTTTACAAACAATGAACGAGTCTAGATAGCAAATGAAACCTAACGCAGCAGACCAATATCTCATGTACAAACATCATCGGTGTGCTATTATAACTCGGGATTCGCTCAGGTATGATCAGAACGCTTGCGATTTTCTTGTAATCCTGTGCTTAACAGTTTGCATGCAAGGGATCTAATCATTACAGCGGCAAGCTCATATTACAGTGATTGCCTTTTTTTTATCGTTATACGTTCATCAATTGCTAAGGAATCCAGTAGGATTTTTAAATCCTTGGATTTCTTGCTTCCTCGATTCTCCAATTTCTACCAAACAATTCAAGTCGCTGCCATAAAAAAAGTGAATGCCAAGTACCTTTGGTTCTTGCCACATTTCAGAGCAGACAGGAGTAATTCCCTGTCTTTCACACTCTCCTGCGCCTTGTAAGCATCTAGCAACCTAGCCATGAAAGTATAACAAAACATGTGTCAGAGACATGATATATCCTTAATTCTCATTAGCTACATATCTGCCGGATTTAACTCCAGAGAGGCCATTTCAACAATGCCAGAAAACCCCCCACATTACGTTTACGTTTCTCCAGATCAATTTAGGATGGCATCTTCAAGCTGTACGATATTCATGAAATCTCCACTCAAAATATAGAAGGAGTTTTCTGGACAGAATTCCTCACTCAAAAAGCAGATACAGTAACAACCCCCGTGTAAGAACCTATACTTTTTTTAAGTCTGGCAAAATGGGTTCGTATATTTTGGAGAACTTATTGACAATTTAGGCTAAGAAGGTTCTTAATTAGGTTCTTAATTTCTATGAAGGAGATATAGTTGTTGATTACCCGAAAAATAAATAAACACAACTGATTGCATATAAGAACCTGCTTCATCTTGAGCTATCTTGCTTGGTTAGACAGGGCTAGGTTCTTATCTTTTTGGGTTTTAAAACGGCAAATTTCTGCCAGCAGGTTCTTAAACCACAAGGTTCTTACACGTGGGTTTTCACTGTAACTTTACACAGCAAGATCAACACAAAATTTAATGTTTGTCGAAAAAGGAATTCTTCCTGCACCTTTTAGGAGTGGAATATTTCTCCAAGATAGCAACAGCTTTGTCAGGAGATACACCATTGAGCTGCATAAGTTGTTTGGCAAATATCTCACTCACTGTCATCACCTGCACACAATCAAATAGCAAGAAAAGGAAAAACATTATTGCCCTTTAAAGGCCCTGTAAATAAATCGCCGGATAAATTTGAAAACGCAGCTTTAATCCGTCACGAAAACGGAGCTTTTCGAAAACGCTCTTCAAACCGAAGGAATTTAAATACGTCGGCTTTGCGTTTTGGTGAAAAGGGAAAACATTTTGAAAACGGAGGTTTTCGAAAACGATAGTCACGATAATCATGTGATTTTCCTGACCCAGTTTTCCTCAAACACAAATCCAAAATGACCGGTGATTGTTGCGTTTTCAAATTTCTCCAGCGGTGTGGACTGTGGACGGAAAACATTTGATACGCTTTCAGAGTGAAAACGCCGTTTTCAAATTTCTCCGGCGTAGTGTGCACGCGGCGTTAGAAAGATCATAGGCTAGGAAAAAGGACCATGTATTGGACCCAGATTCCCTCCGAAAAGCGCCAAGATCTGGGGTCTAGATTAATCCGACACGCAAATTCCGATGTCTATCATGGCTAAAGTGTGTATCAATCAGGAATAAGTATCGACTGGGACAAGATACACCTGGCCAAGGATAATTTTCATTGTCTACCTTTTGTTATCAGTTTTAGTTGCAACACATAAGATTCTTTTTATAATGGCGAACGAAGCGGGGGGGAAGGGGTGGGTAAGAAGGTTTAACAAAGGATTCCTCTTTGTTCCTCATTTTGTAAAGACAACCGGCAAGCAAACTGACTGTTAGTGATAATATCTCGAAAGTCCTGTCTACACTGCAGTTACATATAGGCCAAGATAAACTATTCACTAAATCTTTTAGTTGGCCTTACCTTGTTTTTGACTGTCGCGTCGTTAAAGTCTGCAAAATTCATAAGATACATTTTGTCGTTTCCACTGCTACCAATGGATGGCGCTTGCTCCAAATCTCCCTGATGACAGCTAAATAGAGTCTTATTCTACGAAGAAATGGGCCAGTAAGGAAAATATAAATCACGGAAATAACGAACATTTCCATACCCGACAAAATTCAAACCACGTTATCTTCACTTACCTGCCCATCAGAAACCGTCTTTGCAAAAGCTATCTGCGCAAAGACTCGGATAACGGTTGCTACGTAGACTGCCTGTTTCTGGGGATTTCGTAGTCACATAATTATCATAACTGACAAGTTCTATCTGGTGATCCCGGGAGGTGCGTTTGAGATTTGGGTACACAGTAAAGGGCTTGACTGAAGACTTACCGAGTAAAGTCTCTGCAGGTATCGAGTCATGACTGTTAAGTAAGCAACGCTCTCTTTCAGGTCACGTGTCCGCTTCACAAAAAAGCCGTCCACTACCTAAAGGTGATCAAAGACAACATGTTACATGAAACGAGATTTGGTATGGTTGCATAGACGAAGAAGACGGATGGGACGCTAGTGATAAATAATAATGGTAAGGAACGACAGCGCGATGACTTGGTCAGAAACCACGCATGGTGAACATGAAGTCAACTGCTGACCAACCTGAGTGTTAACAATAGCTTGCAGTAATGTGTTCTCTGGAAGACTCATGTGCTGAATTGAGCCAAAATCCTCCACCAGGTAGATTGGATGTCTGAGGCCACAATGGCGCAGCCGAAACTATGGCAAACAAGCAATGAAAGCATAAACGATTTGAAAAGGGAAAGAATCACAGCAAATATGTCCAGGGCTAATTTTACGTTGGAACAACAACAGCAGATTACAGTTGATCTTTCATTCTCGCAAAAATTGCAATTTCACAACTTCATGAAATGAAACAATAAAACAGTCGAAACTTCACAATACCTTTTGTTCACGGAAACGACCATCAATGATACTGCCACAGAGATCGTCCATCCTCTTGCGTTCAATGATATAATCCAGAACTAATTCACGAGCCACGGGTACCGACAAACAACCTAAATATGTACAAAGAAAGAAGATTCTCAAACGCAAAGACAACTACAGTACAGTGATTCAAAATGCAACAATGCGTCACTGAGTGGCCACTTCTAAGAAAATTGCATGGTACCTGGTGTTGGAACAGTTCTTTCACGTGCCACCCACAAAAAGTCCCCCAGCTGAAGTTTGCGTACATCAAATTGCACTCCTACGAAAAAAAATCAAAAGTGCCAAATCAAATCTGCCTTGTTCTCACAGGAGCGGTTGGCAGTTGAATCTAAAATAATAAAAGTAATAAGAAAACTGTTGCTATCAATTCGTCCCTATACTTAACATGCAGAAAATAATTTATAGAATGGATGATTGGCTCCGAGGTAAACCTTCGACAAACTGCTTTATAATGGTAATGGGACTGACTGGGGTCCAATTCTGTCTGTAATCATGCGAGTGATTCACAAAAGCGAACGACCGCGAAGCGGGTGTCCGATTTGTTGATCACGACGTCCTGCTACCAATTAATTAACCAACCTGTAAAACAATTTGAGGACCATATTCATCGGTCGTCTTGATAAAAATTAAAAATGTTAACAGCTGAGTGTGTTTTGACCAATCTGCACAGGAAAAGGAATCTATTCAAGTATATCTGTCCAAGAAAGAGCGGGCGTAAAATGACGCGTACTGTCCAGTTACAAGCAACACACACACCGTCCAATTACACTGTCGAGTTACAAGCATGACACGTACACTGTTCTACTTGGGCTAAAATCGGGCCTATTGATAGCCAATCAGATTCGCGAATTTTGTTCCAGCTTTGATTAAATCGGCAATTCAATGTCAACATTTGACAATAAGTTATGGTGATTAATCACGCACCATTATTCTTCAGTTCTGGTATAAGAGCATCTTTTCTTGACTTGGCCTGCCCTGTTGTTGTCTCGTTTACATCAACACACAAAACAATATCGAACGTTCCTGAGAGAAGACAGAACATACTTAAGTCTTTTGTCAAATTTCTTCCTTATTATGTATTAGTAGCGACACCCTAACTTTCAGTCATCTCACTGTATAGAATTCATTATGAACAATTCTACAGATGGGTTTATCTTAAATTTGACAATTTCTGGAATAGATACTTTTTTGCTTTTGTTAAGAAGTACTTTCAGGATTCACTTTAAGTCATCTGTCAAACATGACATAACAATTTACAATCAATGCAATCAGGTCATTAAAAGTGATAGCAAAACCGGCTGGAGTTTAGAAATTGTTAGTGGGCAGGTATCCGTATCAGAGGTATCTGTACCCAGAGGTCTGACTGCATTTTTCAATTTTGATGGTTTCCACAGGTGTTTTAGTGTTTTTGTGCTAAGATTGTAGAAACATTTGACGTCCTCGAGAGCAGGTGTTCAAAAAGGGATGGTTTCATACAAAGCATCAAAGGTGGGTCCAAAAAAAAGTACCAAAAGTCTATTGTAAAGCTGCAGGAAAAAATTGAAAAATCGTACGATTTTTATTGGTTAAAAACCTTGCAGTGGACCTTCCAGTGTCAATCAGTCAATTATACCCATTGTCGTCTCCTCATAGAGACATACCTGGTCTGAGGACAAAATCAGGAGTGAAGCTCAAATCATCTTCTAGAATTCTAAAAAACAAAACAGACCACTTAATATTGATTTATATTAAAGTTTGGGACAGCTCGAATTATGAGCTCGAGATTTCTATCGCGCGATAGAAATTGAGAACAAATAATCTAATTGTTTTAGTATAAATATACTAGCCGTTCAAAACTTTATCTAAATCCTCCTACAGACCCTTCGAAAACGCAAAGAAGCGGCCGTCATGTTGTTAACAACCGCTCAATGCTACGCTACTCACTATCTACAACAGAATAGATAGTGAGTAGCGTAGCCAATCGGAGAACGCCATTCGTGGTAGAGTGCTGGCAGATTTAAACTAATTAACAATTAGACCCGTAGCCCGCAAGGGCTACGGGTCAATAGCCCATGAGGCGAGGCCGAATGGGCTATTGACCCGTGGCCCTTGAGGGCGAAGGGTCTAATTGTTTTGGTATCACCCAACTAGTCGGACAGAAAAGGCAATAATAAAGTTAGCAAATGCAAGTTGAAGAAATATTTATTTGGGAATAAAACGAAAGAAAGCGTCACGCTCGATTGCGCCAATTTCGCTACTCGAGGACTATTGCTAATAGTCCTCTAGTAGCGTAGCCAATCAAAATGCAGGATTTGCATTAGTCCACTAGTTGGGTGATACTAAAATTCGATAGAAACAGGGTGCATGTTTTCTTTTTCTTAATAATAACTTGCGATGAAGCAATAAAATACAATTTCCTAGCAAACTTTGCAACAATTGCATGGCAAAGGCAAGTAATTAATTCCACTTGCAAAATAGGTTCTCCCAAGTCCACACCTTGCAGGTTTACATTCCTTTTCTCTTTCTGTTATTCTTGTAAATCTGTCATGGCTACTTGAGACTTTTTCGAAACAAGGTTTAAAATCCCTGGATACATCTGCAGCAGATAAATAATTACTGTCCAAGTTCCTATCAGATGTTAAATCAATTGAGGCATGTGATGGAGATTTAACTGAGCCACTGGGGATGGGTGCAGCAGTGCCTGTTGAGCCTGGTGACAAACTGTCTCCTGTTACAGTCTCCAGCTTCTCAGCTAATTTACGGCCCTCATCTGTTATGGAATATCTACAAACAGCAAAAAGGAAACCAATTGACCTCATTCCATGGCTTCACAGCTTCAGAGACATAGCCAGCACGTAAAGAAAGGCGTGTTCAGTAGTCCTTAGAAGTCACTACAATGGAGTTTTTTAGTTGGCTGAAGATGCAAGACCAATAAAAAGTCCTTCAGACTGGCATTAAATTAATAATTCCAAAACCAGAAACATTTATTTTCTATGTTTCTTGTTATCTCTCTTTAGTGCAAAGAAGCTGAATACGTTGAAGTCTCTTTCTGCAGCCCAACCTTGTCTTTTTGTCGGTTAGATTTACTTTCTCAGTCCCTCACTTTAAAATAGTCATTCTCCTCACTGAATGACATGGATTTCACTTTTAAAAGTTGGTTTTGAGAATTGAGAGATACATCAAGATGATATCTGAACGTGTAGTTGATAATTTGCTCATAACCTGACCAGTTGTTATAAACTGCAATGATAACAGTAGCTTTCCATCATTACTAAGGTATTAGAAACATTAAGATTACAAAATATTCTGAAATTATATGTATAGTTCCGTTTAACAAAAACTCTTTTTCTCATCAGTTATAAAGTAGTTTAAGTCCAGGCACCTACATACGTTGACAGGCCATAAGAGTAAATATCAAACGGTCTAGTATTAATAAAACACGTCAGTGGAAATGCCTTAGCTGCTAAGATTTACCTGGCTGGATTGTTTGTCTTGATAATAAAGCCTTTCCTGGTCAGAGTTGACATAGACGACCAAGCTGTGTAATGACTTCCTAGGTCAGGCTTCAAATTAAAATAAGACAGTTAACACGAAAGTCTCTATACATAATTCCAAGCAAGATACAGTTTTCTCCACACTTGCCAGGGAACTGAGAGAAGTAAATATTGAGTTAAACGTACTGAACATTGATCAAGGTACTGTTATAATATATTATGTCATTTTGTGTGATATACAAATTAATATTACTTTGTTATTTTATGGCAAATTGGTCCATGATGAAAAGGACAATTTTAAGTGGTTCCCTGAGCGGTCCGAGTTTTGCAATACGTACCCGCCAGTAAAGATGGTCCACTCAGAAATAGTTTCGGCGAGTTACTTTCCCAAAACATTACACAAAAGAAAACAGTTTCTCCTTAAGTAGAAATGTATTTTTTCTTTATCTCTGGAGGATGATTTCAGTTAAACTTTCTCGAAAGCGGCCTGAAAAATGCAAATATATGCTTAACTTTGGCGCGCGCGCACCGAGAATTGATACCGTAATTTATGAGCAGAACAATTATTGTAAAAGAGCAATTATAATAAATTCTTTGTTAAACTAGCTTGTTCGGCCTCGTTCATTTTTTGCAAGTTTATAAACCTCGCCTGCAGTTCGGTCCATTAATCTGCACAAAAATTAGCTCGACGGATATTAACTCACGCTAGTTCAATAACATATATGAGTAAAGGAAATCTCAAAGATAGCAGTTCTCTGAGGACAACAACAAACAAGTATGTTAAGTCATTATTGTTACGTATTGTTTCTAGATAGTGGCGTCCTCTCAGTGATTGTTACGGCTTGTTAGAAACTTAGAGATGCAAAGTAAATTTCTGATAATATTGTGGCCTGTTATATGGGAAATATAGGTTCCACGGTTCTTCGGTTCCGTGGTCTGCAGTTCTCCAGATTAGCCCTACTCATCCGGAATCAGCTTGTAGCTATCTAGACCCATCTACTTCTACATTGAATAACATTCAAAATAATTCCAGTCATACGCGAGGTGTATACATTTCCTTACAAACAATTTTGCCTCAAACATCGCTTGTGAGATACATGTTTATTCGAATTTCGAAATCAAACCCCGTAGATTTCAAAGTATCCGTTCTGCGTATGGATCTTCTGGATCCATATTCGCCTGTTTTACTTATTTCATTTTTGTCCTTTGACACCAGTTGGCCAAGGTCTACCTCATAGCCTAAGTCATGGCCTACCCCGTGTTTTACCCCCTATCCAGCAAATGGGTAGCAATCTCTGTAGGCGACAAGAAAACTACGAGAGCCTTTGAAAGGACCAATGAGATTTAACTCCCTTCAACTTCCTATATTTTTATTCTGCTGTCTTGTGTGACTCACACAAGAAGCCTCTTGTGTGACTCACCACTCCCCGCCAAGCACAGAAATAAATCTTGCCCGCGACTGTCAACGCAACACAAAAGCTTGATCTGTGGTACATTCGCCCGGATTGAGTGTTACAGATACAAGTAAGTTCTCTTGACGGGTTCAAACACTTTTGTTCCGTGGATATGTTTCACAATGTCATAGCCAGATGAAATAGAAGTCATTGTGGCTTGTTTCAAAATTAGAATCATGAAAGGAGAAATAATTGTACAAATTTTTTTTCCAAGGAGACATTGGTAAGTGAAAGCATTATCTCACACTCTGAAAGAGACAAGGCATCACCAATGCAAGCTATGAAAATATTGATTGCCTTTGTGTTTCAACTTAGTAACCTTTCATCTTCTTGCACTCATTATACAAGTCACAAGTGATCTGTTTTCGGTCCCTTCCTCTCTCCAAAAAAACACAGTATACAGGGCTTTCAAACCGTTTGTCAAAAAAACTATGGTCCATCCACATTTCAAAAAGCATTGATTTTGGAAACTCTGAATGGAAAACATATTGATTCCATCAAATTGAAATCTTTTAAAAACCACCCCTAAAGAGAGGTTGTAATATGAAGCTTTATTGTCTTAGTGTGGACAGGTAAATAGAGAACTTTAATTTTAACATTATTTTTTCTTTTGCTTTTTAATGTCTGTGCTATATAAAAAAAAGTGTGGATCAGAAGTGTCTTTCACAAATTGGTATTGAGGAATTTTCTCAGATGAAATTGGAAAGATGGAGACATCAAAGTGAACATTGCAATCACTGGCAACTCAAGAGATGGAAAATCCAGTTTGATCAATGTGATACAACTTAGAGTGAGTACATTAATGTGACTGGTTGAGCTTAAACTTCAAAACAAACAGCACAATAAAGTAAAACTGACAAAAGTTCAATTGATGATGCTGTGGATCCGTGGATCCATGAAAGCTTGGATTTTTAAAAGATTTTTTAAAAAGATTTTCACATCAATTTTACAGTAGTTTAAGGCCTCAATTGAACTTTTGTCAGTTTTATTTAAAATACTACTGAAGGACAACATCCAACGATTATATTCACAATAAAGTACAAGTACATTCATGGGATGTTGAGGGTGATGACTAGCCACTTATTTTTTGATTGAATGTCTGCTGGGATATTTCAGAAGAGCAACACACACCTAACCCCAAGACAGTCCCCTCAACAAGCTCTGTAGATATCTCTGTTTTGCAACAGAACAACAACAATAGAAATATTTTACAAAGTTATATATTAATAGAGTTAGGGGTCTGGCTTCTTGAAATAACAAGAGAGTTAAAAAAGGGCAGGCAGCCAGGTCTACAGATGCGTTAATACAAGTTTAAGTAGGTAGCCACATACACACACATACAACACAACACACACTAAATAAGTTGTGTACTAGAACATTTGGTATTCCTATAGAATAGAAGGAATGTAGTGTAAATAGACGCTACAAAAGAAAGAAATAATACAAAACAAAACAGCCTTAAAGATCTATAATGCAGGTGCTCCTCCTTTTGAACTAATGATCTTTTATATCCTTTTCTTGAACATAGATAAGTTATCAAGCAGACCAAATACTAGGAGAAGATATAAAGATAGTTCCAGATGCCAAACAACAATTGTGTACCTTAGTTCATGAGCATTTCGTCGACTGATTTCCAAACTGCTATTATTTCACAGCTGCTGCAAGATGTTCAGCCAGTCTTTTCCCCACACACCCCCAGACTACATGTATTTCAGATGCCAATTTTTGAGCACTCCATTCTGTTAATGCATGTCATTTCTGGTCTCTTCTGCCAGTGCATACTTCCATGAGAATAAAACAACTTGTTTGATTCTGCTCTCTTTACAATGTATTTCAATTTGATAAAAGCTACAAATAACCTTAGAATCAGTCATTACCATTGTGAATGATACATCACAAAGTGGCTGTGCTTCCTTTTGCAGCTCAGCTCTTGTCATGTATCCTCGATAGTTGATCCTCTACAAAGAAAAAACATTGAATCAGGAGCAAACTTAGAATGTGCACACTGTTGGCAGATACCCAGTGAACAGACTATGTTCCTTACAATGTTCACGAAGGTACGATTTACTGTTTTAATTGTTTATTTTTGAATGACTTGTATGTGACATAACCCATGCAAACACTGATGAACATCCCAAATGTCTTTGAGTGAAGTTGGAATCCCACCAGACCTGCAAGATAGATAAATCTGACTCAGTCAAGTAGTATGGGAGGTGTGACCAGTGGTCTCGTGGTTAGTGCGCTCGTCTCCACATCAAGCGGTCTGGGTTCAAGCCCTGGTCAGGGACATTATGTTCTGTTCTTGGCCACGACACTTATCTCTCACAGTACCTCTCTCCAGCCAGGTGTGTAAATGGGTACCGGCAAATTCAATGTTGAGGGGTAGCCCTGCGATGGACTAGCATCCCATTCAGGGGAGAGTAGAAAAACTCCTAGTCGCTTCATGCTACAGAAACTGGGACAAGCTCTGGCCTGATGAGCCACTTGGCTTGTTTGCAGACTTGACCTACCTACCAATCAAGTGGTAAATACATCCAATCCCCAGTGCAACAAACTGCAGAAAGTTACATTTAATTATTTCATGTACTAATAAAAAGGGCAGTTTTGCTACCCTAGAAATTCCACTGATTCTAACCTGACTTTGCTGGTACAGTGTCAACATCAATGCATATGGCCCTGATCTGTAAGCTGGGACATATTCACGTGCAACTTTTTTCCTGGGTTGCTTTCTCTGAAATAGACCACCATTGAAAGAAATTCAATTACCGGTAACTAACGATTAAATTACAATAAATTCTTTAATTGAGTTTTAAATAATCAGCAATGTAATGAGCATCTGAATAAGATATACAAATTTGGTAGTCAAACAGCTATTTCAAGATGAACATGTACTATTAACTTAAAGGGGGTCCTTCTTACTGTAACTACAGATTTATAGCAGTTGCTAAGGGATTGCTGAGCACAATACTTAGAGGAAATTAAGCTATTTTGGAGTGTTTTGCAGTGCTAAGTGGTGAATTCTGTATGAGGGGACATTTGCTCTGAAAAAAAGTGTGCATAAATAGTGCAAGTCTCAAACTGCACATTGGAAGTTTAAATCTCTTAAACTTGGAAGAAAAGAGGGAGAGTTCCAATTTTTCTTATGAATCAGAAATGACTTGGCCTTCTTTATAATCATACATGTCATATGGAATTACTGTTTACACTTAAAAGAAGAAAGCTACTATAGAAAGTCTGTTAATACAGGTGTTTTTTCTTTTTTTTGCAGAAACAAAAAGATATTTTTATTAGTTACAACAACATAAAATTACAATGAACATACTTAAAATAAAATTACAAGTCAAGCACTATCTTACTTACATAGTCACTATATAACATAAGATATGTATAGAATGCATTAAAGTCAGAGGCATCTCATGCAAAAATCTTTCTCTTCAGATGACTTTCAATGATCAGCTTTTGTTCTACCTCTATAACAAACACGTCTATGTTACAACACTTGGAGTACATTTTCTGATAGTATAAGTAATATTACTTATAATAATAATAAAAATAATATGGGGGTTTATTACCTCATAACTTTTACAAAAATGTGAGATTCATAAAACGCATATGTATCATTAAGCACATGGACTTTCTTAATCTATTGGTACTGATTTAAATTTTCGGATTAGATGCCCTTTAAGTTTTAGGGTTTTTTCTATTCTGATCACATGACTGGTCAAATACGGCTGTGATTTGAAACAAACCTGTGCAAAAAGCTTATCCTTAGGAGGTCTGGTTTAATTCAAAACATGACGGTTACAAACCTTCCTTAGCAACAAATTCATGTCATTGAGCAATTGGTAGTTAAGGAGAAGCCCCTTAATCACATAAAATAACACGTAAAAAGGTTTGCAAATCACTTCCTGCTCCATTATATGTCAGAGTGCTCTGTGGTGTGCTTTATCTGTGTACTACTTTAACTGAGAGGGAATTCATCTCCAAAGCAGCAAGAAACCAGCTATTGCTCTTGACAGCTCTACAGTGGAAAGGGCATGTACCAGGCCAACACCTAAGTGTCATTTGTCTTACTAGTAACCAGTAATGTACCACTACATTTGAACTACATTCAATTGCCTCCCGAGGGCAGTGTTTTAGGCAGGGCAAACCTTGTTAGGCCTGTAGGATTGGAGCAGTTGCATACACAGTGCTCTGTGCTAGGTTATGCTGGTTTTCATTCAGCAGATTATGGGCAATTAGCATAAGCGACATACGCAGACAGTCTTTAGTTTGGAAATTTGCCTGACAAAAGGCACTACATGTACAGTAATCACCAAGATCTTACCATTGCATCTGCTTAGGCTTATACATGTACCCTGGTGAAAACCGGCCTTAATGGAGCACTTTAATTCCTGTTATCACATTTCCATATTTTTGTTATAGTTCCAGTTCAATGTTTTAAAAGTTAATAGCATCTCTATCTAAAAAAATGCCCCCAAATTGCATTGAAGCATCCATTTAACAGATGCCCGTGACAATTAGGTCATTTACAGTATGACCAATATTGGAAGGTGTGTGTTATATTTCATGAGGAGTTAAGTAACAATTTTGACGTAAAACCACCACTAGAGAATAAGACCCAGTTACTTGTCCATAGAAGGTGATTTTCTAAATGTCAAATGCGATTCTTTTAATTACTGGTTTATTAGCGGAGCTCCTGCGCGCCAAAGGCGCACAAGCAGAGCCCCATACCTTAGAAAATTTGGTAACCCATCGATCTGAAAAATTTTGGTTGTCATGTGACTGTCCGTATGTCCGTACATCTGTACGCCAATACCTTGAAAACTAAGAGAGTAACACCATTACCATAGCTACACCAGCGTCCTATGGTTTTGGGTATTCACACTATTGTTAATTGACAGCTGTCACAACAAGTTATCTCCTGACCAGTATCACATGACCCTATCGCGGGCTCGGGTTTAGAGCTCATCGAGGTTGGGTGTTTTTTTTTTAAGTCGACCGCTGACCAGTTACTGGTTTTCCGATTGGATCGAGGGCTCAAGTGAGGTTATTTCTCTGGGGGAGAAGAAGAGAGTACTCGCAAGGGCAAAATTTCAACGCAAATTAACCCCTGGCACGTTGTTGACTTTTCTTCTGACATATTCCTTGCACAATCATCCCTGATATCTTGCGTACATAATTTCTACAACCTTGGTGAGACTTATTGGGTATAGTTTGTTAAAAATTTAGCTGGAAAAAATAGCAAAACCACACACTGAACAATAATTATTACACGCCCACAATTGATCATTTTTTGATTTTCTGATCCAAGAAAAAAATCATTCTCTTTTTCCTTTGTGGTCAGTTATTGCAATCAGGAGTTCCGCTTTTAGGCTTGGCTAAATCTATGTATTATGTTTTTTCTACATTACACATACTTTTGGAGGTGCCTGTTCAATGTTTTCATTGTCCAGTGGTGGAGGTGGCACACTTAGTGAGTCCATGATGGGATTCATATCTCTAGAATACTCCTCTACATGTATTTGATCACACTTGACATCCTCTGAAAGTCATAAATTTATTTCACCTTAATATAAATAATAGAAAGCTACAAGTAATTGTTATCACACATAAAATCTATTAAAAAAAAGAACTTAATTTAAGTTCTCTTCAGTGATAGTGTAGATTTAACCAAGCCTAGAAGAGGAGCTCCTGATTACAATAAGTTAACCTGACTTGAGCCTGCAATCTAATCAAAAACCAGTACCTGGGTAGCAGTCAACTTAAAAAAAAAACATGTGACCTCTATGAGTTCTACACTTAAGCCCACAATAATTATTCATGATCATGTAATACTGGTTAGCTTATACCTTTTTTTTTTGACAGGTGTCTATTAACCATAACATAGATGTCCAATATCAAAGATGTACGCTCTAAACCGAGGCTGCATGTCTTGGTCAACACATTAGCTGGAGTATGGCTGCCATGTTGCCCGACTTTGTCTTCGTCGTTGTGACGCGTACGCGCCCACAAGCAATACCGCTAATCATGATAACCACGAGAAAATGTATTCATGGGTTTCCTTTTCTTTCATGAATGAGTGTGATGCGCTGCTTGGCGGCCCTTTGGGCCACTGGAGTCTATTATTAATCCTTCTTCCATAAAAAAAAAAATTATTTCAAGAACACTGTCACACCTATCACCTGAACACTGCAGAGTGTAAGTACAGTGTACCAGGAACTTTGAATTCTTTGTTGACTTACTGAGATACATGTACTGGGACTGTGTGTATAGCAACCGTATTAACATCAACACTACCAACAATCATCCCTGATGATGCTGTAGATTAGCGAAAGCTTGGATTTTTTAAACGATTTTCAAATCATTGTACAGTAGTGTAAGGCCTCAATTGAACTTTTGCCACTTTCACTACTAACAATGTTTAAGCATCAGGTGTTCAAAAACCTGACAGGAGATCTTAGACATTACCTTGCATTTCAACAAGGATAAAATATCACTGATCAATTAATATTTCTGTCATATTTCTACCAATTTCAATAACAAAATCTTGCTCCATACCTTGTTGGTTTCTGGCATCATGCTTTGCCATGGCTTCATCTAGCCTTCGAGCAATCATTCCACCTACGATAACAATATTGAATACCAAAAAAAATTGCTTACCGCCAAATGAACATAAGATTATTTAAGTTCTCCTAGCCTGGTTGAAATCCTACCTCTGTTTATATTACGTACATGTACAATCATGGGCCTCTTATAAATACACAATGCAGGATCCTAAAAAGATGGGGCCTTACTAGAGTCTTACATGAATGTAAGTACTACAAGAAAGAACATATATAAGATTCTGTAAAATGCCAAAGGATCCTTTTGGAAATGCTATATCCTACAGGAACCTGCAAATTCTTCAAGATCCTGCAAACATTCTTCAGGTTGGTGCAAAACATTAAATTCACAAGGATCTTTGCAGGGACTTGATGTGGACCTCAAAGATCTTTGCAAGATTCTACAAGTTCTTTGAGGATCTGAAAAGATCATAATGGAGCATTTTGTTAAGGGCCAGGTACCTCACAAAAATCTGGTGGTTAGGTTAAGAATCAAGAATCAAATTTAATGTAGCACTGCAATGAATGTTTTGTAGTGTGTGTAGTTCTAAAATGGGAGCTGAATGAAGAACGGGTGTTTGCAGGCAGCAAAAGCAACATGGCTAGTAAGTTCTAGATGGCACTGGCATCTTTGGGTTACATGTTAGACATTGTAGTTCTAAATACTTGCCAATGTTATCAAGAATCATTGCCTCTTCTCCACTGCTCAAAGGTAATGGGTACTTCTTCACGGCTGCAGCAGCCTGGGGAAGCAAAGTCATATTTTAATGGTCACAACCAAACACTACACCATGAATAATCCACACTTAACAAGAGGAGAAAGTTAAACTTTTACACACTCACACTTTCTCACATTTATATAGAGTAGCTACATGTACATGTAAATACACTGTACTTAGCTTTTTATCAACTTGAAGTCAATTAAGGTTAACTACCTACATATAGCTAGTAAGCAAAGCTGACACTTCAAGCATTTCAGCCTTTCATCAGAGCAAAGTACCTATATAACCCTCTAGTTCAGGTGCATCTCAAGCAGAAGTCAATCCACTTTATTATCATAATCTCAAAATTGTCTCCCTCAGTTTGCCAACTGTTTGCCAATTTCGAGGAAAAGGTTGTTGTTATTCATTGTGGTAGATGCAATAATAAAGTGTATTATCGTTTGTCTCATGATGTAGTCACTTGAGATGTAGATCGCGACGCTTCGACTGCTTACTGCTAGTCTTCTTCAGGCGATAAGGTCGACTGATTGCACGGTATCATTTATATCACAAAGGTCGGCTGTGATTGGTGCATTTCGATCCTCCTATTGTTCCATTGTTCCAGCGAGTAGCTGTTCCCTCGGTGGTCCGCTGTTGTACCGTTCTCCTGTTGTTGTGTTTCTTTCAATTGTTTTGACAATTTATCTGGTCATAGCACAAATATAGCAAGCTTAAACTGAAATCCATTTCCCACTAATCAAATTATCTGCCTGCATACCTACTTGTGTATATTTAGTTGTGTGTATCTATCTCACTACTTTCAAGAAAATAGTTCCTATATTCATTAATCCATCTACTTGTTTTATCTGATCTACTTCTGACAATGTTTCTTAATTTACCACTACTTGTTTAGTCATAATTATTAATTATTTAAACTGCCTTTGTTGCCACATTTTTTAAAGTATTATTTACCTACATGTACATGTAGCCATGAAGACGGGACCCTGCTTGCTACAAGCTTTCACTCAAAATTGTTCATCATCGTATTCAACAACTCATTTAACTTTAAAAAATATGTGGGCACCCTATTCAACACTTGATTAGTTTTGGTTGTATGAGTACAAAACAAATTCAAGCTATTTAGAATGTAATTAAAAATTGCTATTCCAGTCCAAGGAGAGCTGTCAAGGATACTAATGGCACTGTTGTCGCAATTTTGGTTTTCAAAATATACCCAGAGAATTTTATGTTACCATTTGCGGTGACTTGTATTTAAAGATATTTAATTGATATATTTTTGCTCTATGTATATAACTTAAGCAAATAAATCATATTAACAATAAGCAACTTAATTTCTATCAAATGAGACCAGATCCACATGTTATTTTTCGTCTCCCCACCTTTAGAATTACCCTAGTGATTCAAGGGCTATTCGGATATCAATGTTTCTGTCATTAGGACTTGATTTGTTGCAAATTAACATCTTCATTTCTTCATCACACTAAAAAAATTCCTTGAAACAGAGGATATTAAGACAAGACAAGAGCTGGATAACAAAACAAGAGCAGGTCCCAAACTGACCAAAATGGTGAATCACTAAAAGGTTTTAGCACTGCAAGCCATGTGCTTTGTCAGATAACTTTTACGAGTATGCTCCAAGCAATCTTCTGACCTCAGTGGACAATGAAAAAGAAACACCTCTTACTAACCCAGTACAAGCGCTGTACTGTAAGTTACGGACCAAGTTTTTTCCCATCGATTTATGGTCCAAGCACGAAGCGTGCTGGCCATAAATCGAAGGGGAAAAAACGAGGATCCCTAACTTAAAGTACAGGCTGAGAAGACGAGGTTACTAAGATATTTATATCTCTATTGTGGGCCTGGCGGGTTTGGGAACGATTTCTATTCACCAGGAACTGCTTCAAATTTCTGAAGCACGTCAAAAGCAAAAAGAGGTAATTTGAAATTGTTTTTGAGTCGTTAGCACACTTTAATCCACAATTTAGAGTGAAAGAAAGTTTTAAACTTTTACTTACTATAAAAGTTAAGAACACTTGGCAATAAACCAACAAGCAGTTCGGCAACAAAAACAACTTTAAATTTTAGCCAGCCATACAGGAGAGTAGAGCCCATTAAATTAACCAATCACAGTGTGAGTACTAACTGAGAGATAATAATAAAAACCCATCCTGCATATAAAAATATGCATGAATAGATAACATGGCCAGGAACACAGGTCATTCGGTGAGAAAACTGAGTAAATTCCAGCAGGAAACAGCTGCCATTTGAATCCGTAGTTGCCCACTGTAGGCTTGCTGTGTTTGCAAATCATTTTTCCCCACAGCGGTCATCAATCAATCAGCAGTTTATGGCTAATTGAGAGCTTATAAATATTTTTCTCAGGAGGGAGAGGTGAACTCATCAGCTCAACCTTCCCCATGCTATTGGCCATTGAGACATCACGACAAGTGAAGTATGCAAATCCACAAGTTCAACCTTCCTGCTTTTTTTTTTTATGAATAATAGTCATTATTCATCAGTTGCAGCTTGGCAAAGTGGTAAGGTTTCAGCCAGATAATCTGAAGTTGGCGAGTTCAAAGGTAAGCAGTTTGAACCCTGATGTGGGACCTTTTTCTTTCTTCCAAGCTACCAACAGATGGTTTGCGTTTATATACGTATTGCAAAATTTAAATGCTCAAGCCATAAAAGTAATAATAATTATATAAGAAAATGAGATGGTATGGAAATCTGAAATAACTCACAGAAGAAAAACACTTGCAAAGCGTGAAACCCTTGCACATGACTTTTGGCAAGGTTTCAATTAAGAACCGCTGTCAAAGCAGTGAATGGTTACAAATTATGCACCCACTGTTGTTGTATACCAAATAGTCTTTAATTTGGGATCACTTGTTTGACTCCAAACATGAAAGATCAGTTCATCCCTTTGACAGCCATTTTGTTCACAATGGTCAAGTAAAGGCAAATGTCACCCCTCTAGCAAAATACATACCCTGGTCAGTGGAATTACCACTGAAAAAAAGTTTATGACCCAAGTAAACTATTTCTTCCCCAACTGCTCTAACTCCTTCTAGCTATATATGCTATCACCAGTTATATAATAATTACATGAATACACACGCTCTGATTGGTCGATCAGCTATGGTTTATTGTGCCAGTAAACTCATGGAAATTTTGCGTGTCTTCTAAATTATTATATAAATTAAAAGCAATAGACCACAAGTTTTTATGGTTTAGAGGCAAGATAAACCACTTGCTATGTTGGAAGGACACTCGAAGAATTCGTTAATCACTCGCCTGCAGCTCGTGATTTACGAATTCTTCTCATGTTCTCCCAACATCCCGCATGGTTTATCAGCCTATAAACCATAAAAACTTGTGGTCTATTGCTTAATTATTTTCAGTTATTTTTAGTTATCTTTATTGATATATATGAAGCACTCAAATGGTGATGAGTGAAATTAGAAATAATTTCACTCGCATTTTGTCAAAATTTTAATAATTTCTCGAGCCTTTAGGCAAGGGACTATACTTGCAAAATTACTTCTTACTTTCTTAAGTATTTTTCTTTTTTTTTTTTGTGAAAATAAATTCTTTATTGATACACATAAACCTATATACAGTACAATGCAATAAACTACAATTTTAACAGTTGCAAAATTAATACATTTATAAGCTATAGTAAATAAAAATAAAGAGAGATTTAATAATAATCGTAATGACTTAACCAGAGTAGACCAAATCTGGAGCATCATTGCATGTAAATTTTAATCTAAATTTTCTAGCCTGTACTTAGAGGAGATTTTGCTGACAAAATCTGTGGTGAGAAGAGAATTATTGTGTAACTTATTTGTATAGATAAAATAGCGAGCAAAAAGCATGGTATAGTTAAATTTTTTCAGTGGTTCTTTATTGGCAGGATTGGAAAATATCCCAAATAAAAATTCTTGATTTGACGGTTTGAACGAAGAGTTATTACAGTTGTTGAACCATTGCACTACTTTTGACAAGAAATCTTTAGTAAAAAGACAGTCTGAAAAGGTATGATCTATCGAATCTTGTTCTCCACAATATAGGCATTCACTGTCGTTTTTGATGCCAAATCTACAGAGCTCTTCTTTAGTTACATTTGATTACCTTTCCAAATCATAGGTGACAAATTACTGTAAAACTGCTGCAATTGTGGTTTGTTGGTTGCATTTTCAATAGGCCAATTAACTAGCTGAACATTCTCTCTAGGTGTTTGTTTACAGACCAACGTTCTCTAGTTAAATGTGACTTCTGTTTTCACTGGGGCATTTAACCTAGAATTTAACCCGCTGACCAGGCGATGCAAATTACAAAAGCACGCAACTTTCAAAAATGGCTGAAAGAGGAAGCGCGTTTAATGACTTCTCTTGCATTGATTTTCACTATATTTATGGAAAGGAGAAGGCATTTCTTTCAGGGGATGTGGTCAATGTCCCTAGAAATGTGGAAGATGCGACAAAATGTTGTAATGTAGGAACTCGTTCCGCACAGTGACACTGTGACACACTTGGTATGACATACTAGGTCCTGGCCAAGGAACTGGAGAATCTAACGGGGTGGTAGGAATGGCAAATGAAAATAAATGAGGACTGTGAACTCGTCTGCAGTTTCAATAGTTCTATATTAAATGGAGATACAAGCATCTGGTAAATAATATTACCAGCATATTTGGCAGGTATCTTTCACTATGCACATTGTGATTGGCTGTGACTTTACCAGGACAAGTTATACCATCTCGCAAGGTAGTATTATAACTTGGCGTGAATTTCCAGTCATACGGGCTAGATAATCACTCGTTTTTTCTGGTGAAAGCAGCATTTATTTTTAACCCACTTAACACAATATGCACTATTTTCACTGCATTTCCAGACTTTTCCAAATTTATCTCGCCAACATTGTCCTTGCAAAAACACAACCTTTGACTTGTTTATTGCATCGAGAAATTTTGTGCCAAATGTTGTCATAGCAATTTGCATGTGAAATTAAAAATTAACACTGAATTTTTTTTAGTTAATTATTTGCCACCCATGATATTACCTGGCAAACTTGTACTGCCTAAATCAGTCCTAAATCAGCCCTAACTGGTTAACAAAGCATTCAGTCAAGCTTTACTTTTATGTACATCCATCAGTAAAATCTTCTGTGCCTTCTGTCAACTCTTTCCAAGTTGACAGGGGAAAAATTTACAGTTAAGTATTTCTTAAATTACAAACAAGGCTAAACATTTTGTAACAAATCTACATAAAAACATAAGCTTAACTCACCTTCTTTTCAGTGAAATGAATCTTTGTAATTATTTACCAAAATATAGCATAATAAGAATTATAATAAAAAATAGTGCGACTCGTTGTTCTCGCTTCATCTCAATTCTCCCTTTTGTATTGAGGCAAATTACGCTCACGCTCTCGTGTACGTAGTGTGTTTGTGGTTTACGCCTCTCACCTTGGCGTAGGTGTACTGCAGCTTGGAGTTTTTCTGCTTCGCCTCATCTCGCCACTCCTCCAACCACTTCAAGAAAAGTGGGTTGGGGCATTCCCGCTGCTTTTTGCGATGCATGTGGAGAGGACAGCAATTAAAGATTATCAGTCGACGAAGGAATTCATCAGAAGAAGAGAGAGGTTTATCAGATCAATTTGCCCGCCATCTTTGATCTTGCCATGATAAAACCGCTGACGTCAGGCTCAACAACATAAGCTCAGATCAGGCTTTGCTCAGTGGCTTCCAGGTTCCCGTAGTGAAACATCAGAAGAAAAGTGTATCGTTTCCCTGACGTCTTAGTTGTTTGTTCACCAAGATTGTCTGGAGGATGGGAAGAAAACAGGGTCGTAGAACTGACGTAAACATGTGGCCTTTTAGAGGAGTTTTGTGCGACAACACGTGTAGGCGGTTGAAAACCTCTTCGAAAGGTCAGCAACGCTTTCAGGATGGAAGTTGTTTGTGTCACCCGGTTATTAAGTCAGCAGATGTTAAACAGACGAAAATCACCGTCTCTGTGGAAGAAAAGTTTTCAAGAACTGTTCTGCACCAGGTTTTATCGCTGGACACAGATACGAGCTCATTTGCATGTGAATGGGCAAGATATGATGGCGAATCGTCAAATGGTTTCCCTTGTTTTACGTTATTTCTTCCCACAATCACCGGAGCCGATGCTTTTAAATTTTAAATAGATCTGTGAGGATTTGCCATTATGCGCTATCATCTCATTGGTTCTCCTAGCTCATTATGTATTCGTACAGCATATTTATTCCGGAACTAAAAGCGGATACGGGGTGTTTGAACTGAATAATGAAGAACGCTTGAATCAGGTGGAAACCTTCACTCGGCAGATCTGGCAACAACGCGCCACTAATTTTCTCAACCGCCTGTAGTAAAGCTACCGCCTGAAAATCAGATTCTCGTGATCCCAGTCTTGAGTATTCACAGCTATTCATACATCTTCTTGTTGCTATATGAACATGTCCGTTGGCCGTATGAATTTTGTGTATTTTTGTGCCACTGTTTCATGGTTATAATGGGACACAAGAGTCGTTCCGTGTACGAAGAAGATGAAAATGGCCGCCGTCCTGATGTCGTTCTTCGCCGATCAGAACGGACCACTTTCCGTAGGAGGTACGTTGACATTGTTTGGGTTTTGTACGTAAAAAAATTAAACTTTCCTCTGTCACGGAGAAATCGAGTAAGTTTTTAACTCAAATCATTCAGAATGTGGGTTTAATAGAGTGAGTTTAGCCTATGTTAGTCAATGATTCTAAGCTTACATTTGTCAGCGAGTGTTTTTGGCCTATTAGAAGCTTGGCAGATACTATTCATTGATGGCAAAAATATCTTGAAATTTTTGAATGAAAGGATAAGTTCGAAAATGTGACATAAATTTTTAATTTTACTCACTCGGCCCCATGTTGTCGTGAAGTGTTCAAAAAAAATCGAATTAAGATTGTGCATCAAATGGGCTCGTCACTTTCTCGTTGAAGGCGTGAAAGTAAAAGTCTTTGTCACTGTAAGTTCGTTTAGTTTTTCTTTTGAATCTTGGACTGTTGGGGGCCAGTGGATATTTCTTTAAGAAATGAAGTTCAAAAAGTGAAAAATATTGGCAAACAGTAGTGAATATGACAAGGGTCGAGCGTTTGAAGTTTCCTCTATAGAGTTTTTCAGGATTGTCATTTTCATTTTTGGCTTTATTGAAGCTTATACTTTTAAGTGAAATGTAGTTTTCTTATAACGTATAGAAATTTTATACATGTATATAATGTACAAAAACAGCAAGAGTCTTTAAAAATACTCTTGCACTCGCTAACACACTTTTGGATTAGTTTTACGACCCATCAGGCATAGACAAATGTCAACAATGAATTATTTATTCCACCTTGTACTGTATCACATATGTGGACGTGTTTTTGCCTTAATATTATTGTGCATGTGCTTTTCACTTAAGGCGATTCTTCAGAATGCCGTATACTGCGCGTCTTTCTTCTTGAAATGAGTTTTTCATGTAATCTATTGATAAGAAACTCCAGATCAAGATCTCGGCGTCGATCAAACCATGTTTTTGACCTCGCGTCGGTCGTGTACAGTTTGAAGAAGCGCGGGCGTTCATTGCGGATTATTTATATGCAGCAACCATACTAACCATGTTTAATAAGCTTTTAGTTTTTCTACTATCAGTTAGAAATAATAGAACGATTTCTTTGCTTTGGAAATGTTGTCACCGTCTCGAGCAGGTGTTATTCTTAGACCACAAGTCAAATTCTTCTTTTTTCCAGCTGCATATTATCATCTTTGGCAGATTTGAATCAGTGTCGAAAAGAATTACTAAAAAGACTTTATTCGTTGATGGCAATTACTTATTCTTTTCACAAATGCAACGCTTAAGTGTAATTTCGAAAGAAAACCCATTTTAATGCTTGTTGAAAGTGACATGTTGACTCAGTCAATCCTGGAAGTCTTCTGGGTTTCTTTATGTTCGATCTCATAATATTATGTTTGATTTAGAAGCTGCAATGATCGTTACGTTTGTCAGTAGATGTCTGCCCAAGGTAACCAATGTGCAAATGAATGTTTCATTTATTTTGCGTTCATTTAATGAATCACAGGGAGGTGTGCTGTTGGTGAAGAAATGACTTAAATCTCTATTCAGAAGAATAATTCTTTAATTCATTTCAGATGGTTTATTACTTACGTGTAGCCAAATCAAACTGATAATAATCAGTGTGCTCCATTTCTCATTTTGTGTTTAATTTACAGAGACTTTTCCACAAGGTGTCTCAATTTTTTTTTTAATTTTTGTTCTAAGCCATAATCACAAATGCCAACTTACACAATCTAGCCAAACAGCTTGTAGTAGATTAATAAACCCTAGTTTGTTAGCCAGCTATATGTGTAGCTTGGAAAACATGAAACTAAAGTTTTTGAAGATCAGGTAATGACATGTTACTGTCTGTCTGTGATTTGCATTTTTTAAAATAGTAGTTTGTTCTGAATATAGTGTGAAACAGGATACTCCACAAATAATTTTTTCTGTTCACATGGTATATTCTCCCAAGTGAACTGTGAATCTATTATTGTTGTCCTATAGTCTGTCCATTGAAAGAACATGACCACATGCATTTTGCTTTTGAAAGGAAAAATTATTCTTCATTTTGGATTTAAAATAAAGTTTTAGCTTTGGGATTGCAATCCCACAACAACAAGCTTGAGTTGTGTAGACTGTGAGCAAAAGTTTTGTCAGCAGTGTCTTGCTGAAAACTTGGGCTTGCAGCTGATTAACTGCATTCACCAAAACTGTGTCATACCAATGGACCAGGTTCAAATTTACAAGTAAGAATGATTTTTTTTGCAGTTCCACAGTTAAGAGCATAGAAGTAAGAAAGTAAGAACTGAAAAGGGAAAATGTAACAACCTACAATTATTGACTAAAAGTGGGCAAATTCGCAGTCCAAAGGGATAAGCGTCTGAAATTTACTCTGTAAGTTTCAGAGAAACCTACATTCTTAGCACTCATATAATTTTAAAGGCATTCTGACTACTTATGGGAGTCTTTCCTCCAGGGTCTGTACATCATATATATTATTGTAATAATTATTTTATTATGTAATATTGTATTGTGTTGTGTTGTGTTGTATCGTATTGTACTGTATCGTACAGTTGTATTGTTTGGTAATACAATTTCTTTCGCTATATACATGTAGTAAATTATACCTCACGCTTTAGAAAAATTGTGCAGGCTCGGTGTTTCAGCCAGAAAATTTTACTTGAGGGCCAAAGTGGCCCCTGAAGACCTTTTTTAGGGGGCAATTTTTTAGGAAAGGGGCCAATAAATTAATAAATTGAAAGCTACAGAAGGAAAAAATACATCAGGGTACCAAGGGAAATAAAAGCAGTTTATTAGGATCCATGACAAAATTTAATAAGTGCTTTTTGAAGTGTTTCTACTCAAAAAAGTTTCTTTTGAATCAGATACTAGATCTGTGCATCACAAGAGAACAATCCTTAGGCATACATGATGTAGTCAATGATCAAGGGTTTGCAATGCATTATAGGGCGATTTCATACACAGTCAGTGGTTTGGAAGTTTTCTGAGAATCCATATTGCAGCAAAGTAAAAGGACGGATTGACTTTTTTTCTTATTTTGAATGTTTTAGAAGCAAAGATCTTTCAATATGATTTTCTAGAAGGACGTAATGTATGACAAAATAGCCATTGTTGATCGCTGAGACAGAGAAATGTAGTCGCCATTATGGCAACTAAACCAGAAGGATGAAATGTTAGTTGCATATTTCAAACCCTGGGATGGCTTTTAAAATACTATGCCAGTGTTAATCTCAAAGTCTTGTCAAAGGAAAGGGCCAAATTGGCCCTTTTCTCATTTTTCTGGGAGCCATCTCTGATTGCAGCGCGGGATTCCTGCAATGGCGCACTCTGGTGTAAACACTGCAGGCTGACTTGTCATTCGAAATTTTAATGGCGTGCTCTGGTGGAAAGACTACAGGCTGAATTTTCATTTGTAATTTTAATTCTGTGGTGGACGTTCACTCGTCGGTATTTTCACCAAATGCAAGTGTTTATAGTAAGATTAGAAAACTGTGTATGCCCTCCCTGTAGTCTTTTCAGGAATTTTTATCCATTTATATCGAAATGTTTTTCGAAAATTTTGGACAACGAAGAAACGCTATTTCATGGATGAGTTCCAGCCACTGTACACTAATGGCTGATAGCGTACGATTTGCATTAGTCTGCTAGTAGAATGCTACTATTATAATTGCTGCGGAGCGAGCGTAGCGAGCGAGCAGCAACATAATCAGGATTTAAGAAGAATATATAGAAGGGGGTACGAATTCTCGAATTCATCACTTTTTACCAGAATGCATTGCAGTTAACCAGACTGCACTGCGCCACTTTTACTGGAGTGCATTGCGCCACAAACAACACGAGGATGTCATACTCGTTGAGCCATCGTCCTTTTTCGCGTGGATTCCACTGAGAAAGTTTGCTCTGATTTACCTGTAAAGCAATGTGAAGGAGATCGTGCTTGACTTTCACAACTCTTGCTATGCAGTATGTGAAAGTTTGTAAACCTGGACGATTAATTGTGACATCTTAATCTTAGTATGTCATTTCTTAGCAGTCTCGCCTCCATCACCAAATTCTTAAATGAAGAGAAATCGTCGTTACTAAAGCCTGTAGAATAATTAAAACAAACGAAAACCGTGGAACACGCTGATTTCATAAATGCTGCAATGTATTCCTTTTCATCGAAACATGAATTTAAGCTAAAGCTTGAGCATTTTCACACATCGCGGTGGACACATTCTCGACACAGTCTGTGTGTTCTTCTGTCAAGTTCTAGAGATATTTAATGCGTGCCAGTACAGAATTTATAAGTTAGATTTCTGCTCCTACAATTTCCACATCTTTCGATTTTCGCAATCTGGTAAAGGAGAGGCTGATGTGTATCGTTTTATGTCCAAACATACTTCAGATCACAATGTGCTTTTTTGTCTCGATCCTTTGTCACACCTCGCCATCGATGCGTCATCATGCATGAAGTTGATGCATACAACGACAGATTTTAAGTGACACCACGATTTGACACTACTTTGAGAAATAACAGTTAATGTAAGTCTTGGAACGCGCAGGTAAATGAATCACGGCGTTAAATATGTCACTATCAGCAGAATGTGCCGCAGCATTACTATCTTTTAGATACCCTAGTTACATATTACATGAAGTCAGTGAATAAAAGTAAAGTCCAATACATTGACAGCTACAAGACGTGAAGTGAGGGAGGGCGAAATCTTGGGGGTCAAACTGTAATATTATTAAAGATACTGTAGGATTATCATTATTTAGAAGAAAGATAAAGTGTGAAACATGAGCTGATCAATTTGAAAACATTGTAGCCAAACTGAGCAGGATATTTAATTTTCAAAAGATAACAACACTTAGTTTACATTATTTTGTTAAGTAAATTGAATATTGAAAAATGGGGAATTCCTCAGTTAAGAAAAGAGAACATCTATGTAAGGAATGAGGCTTCATTCCTTTCAACTTCAGTGCCTTAGTATTGTGCTTGTGTATTCATTTCCTTGTTTTGCAATCAATAATTTTATTCTGGCTCGTGGATAACAACAAATTTTAAATATTATACATGAAAGATCCTAATTTGCAAGTTTACTCTTTTCACATCCTACTAAATAAACAAATCAATTTTTTCTCTTCAAACCCCCAAGTCTGACGCATTAGGTTGGAAGAGTTTCCTGGTTTCAGTTTCGTGATGTGTGAGGTGATAAAAAAAAAAATCATCACAGTTACAAAACAAAATGGTATTGGGGCATGCTACAAATATGCAAACTTGATTAAGTGCTAGAGATGGGGACAATAGGTAATCAGGAAGGCATATTTATCAGGCTCATTGGAATGTGGTTTGCCCTGCCTAAGGGTTGAGCCCCTTTGAAGTTCTCTTTGTTGTCAAAATTAATGTTCCAGTCCAAACAATGAGGACTACAGTTTCCACTTTTAATTAGTTAAAAAAAGATTGCAAGTGTAAGGTGCATCAATCATAGCTGGAGTAACTGCTGTCGTGTTGTTTTGATATTGTTGGACATTCAAGTTGTTTACCACCAAAAAGGGTGGTTGCACTTGTGGTCACAGCAAGTGACAAAATGATGAAATCCACAGTTTACCAACTGTGCCAAACTTGACCACAAGTGTGACCTTGGCTTTAATGTGTTTAAAACTTAATTAAATGCTAGGCAAAATCATTTAAATTAAGCTGGAAATAAAATAAATAAGTGCATGTAGAATTACTTGGCTTAGTTTACGTGTATGTATTTTTAACTGGTCTGGTGTGATATTGTAGTACAATTTTCTGTTCTTTGTGTTAAAGGTGTTCAATAGTCAGTTGGCAAACTGAACTAAACTGCTGATGTTGCCTTTGACCAATGATAATGAATAACTCAGGTAAGCATATCAATATTTTGCAATTCTTTTACTGAAGGAGGATTGGTGCTTATGGCAAATAAGTGTGATTCAATATTATGAGGATAGGATAGAGTCAAATGCGTTTTGTTGTTGAGCACTGACACTTACTGTCAGTAGTTTGATGGGTACAGGCAAATGTTTGAGACAACTTGGTGGTAGGTTGGAGGGAGAGGGTGTGACGTGATGAACTAGCACCCCAAACTCAATGAAAGAATTTGAAGAATGGACAAAAAAAGATCTCATCCAGGAGAAGTAAGAAATCAGTAAAGATGCTCTGTGGCCATAGAAATCAAAGTAAAGCACCAGCTCCAGTAACTCCAGCAGTCATTTAGTTTGTGGTCAGGTGGACTTAACATGTATTTGTAGCCTATATGCTCTTCTCACAGAAGTGGAGAGGAAGTGAGTTACATGTCTTTACCTTACCTTTGTCCTGTTTGTTCAGCTAACATACCTGTATGTACCCCAAATAGTGCTGCCTTTGATTAATTGCTGCCATGAAATAAGTGTCCTTCATGACAGCAACAATAGTGATAAACATCACCCTGAAGTAAGTGCCTCTCCATGATCAACAAGCTCCCACTTTTCAGAAACATAGAGTGGTGCTTATTTAAAGATACCTTTTCTCAGATTAAGATTAAAATGTGATTTTAATAGTTCTGCAATATTGGTTAATTCTCCTAAGGTGTGTTTAAGGTGGCT
Organism: Orbicella faveolata; assembly: GCF_042242905.1. Taxonomy (NCBI): domain Eukaryota; kingdom Metazoa; phylum Cnidaria; class Anthozoa; order Scleractinia; family Merulinidae; genus Orbicella; species Orbicella faveolata. The sequence goes on from NW_028301552.1 coordinate 22,641,734, forward strand.
CAAAACAGTTTCCAGCATTTAGATTTGGATGGGTCGTTATAACCACTCTTTATCACTTCATGCAACAATCATGGTACCAAAAAACTGCACGATCATCAGCTGTAATTAAGGGTACTTTTAGAAGGTCATACTGTTGCTATGGTAACCTATTGTGTCATGAAATGAAAACAAAGTGTTCACCATTGATTGGGCAGTTTTTTGATATCATGATTGTAGCATCAAGTGATAAAGAATAGTTATAAACAACCCATCACAATCTAAGTGCTAGAAACTGTTTTGAGCCACCATTTTAAACTTTACGAACTCTGAACTCACCCCTCTCACCTTAGTACGAGTTTTTGTCCACACACGTGATTTCAGGTGATTTTAATTAGCCAATCATGGTCTCGAATGTGCTCGCACATACATTTGAACTTCGCTGTCATAATTTTCCAGATTTTTCATCTTTGTTGTATTTTCTTGCTGTGTTTGAGATTTTAGGCTAGCCTTGCTGCTGTTTTTTGAGTTTTGAGTCTAGCTTCTTCACCCTTTTTAGCCATTGTGATTCGCTGTTTATTGTATGTTCCCGATTTCGTGGTTGGTTGATTAAATAGTTCATATACTATGGAGTTTGAGCCTACAACTTGCTGAATACAATTCCCAACATGTGCTGTCAACTTCAATTAAGTACCAGTCAGCAGCCCTTTTCCATGAACGTAGGGTACCTGTAAAATATCTTATTTAAAAAGCTATTCAATGATGTTCTTTTGGATGACTTGTAATTGCTGTTGTTTTATCTTTCTTTATTCAGTAGCCTTGGTGGCTGGCTTAGCAACAGGAATTCCAGTAGTTGTTCTCGTATCAATATACATGGTCTATTGCTGCTGTCGTCGAAAGCAGCAAGATGATCGTCTGCAGGAACCTCGTCTTTGGAGGATCAAGGATGTTCACTCCTCCCGTGACCCATATATCCCACCTTTTGTACCAAGAATTGTACAGAAATTTGTACAGCATTCTCATCATGGAACTCGTAATAGTAGTAGTGCCACCTCAGCACAGACTTCACCTATAGAAGAAAAATCATTTTTCAGTGAGGATTCTGGCTCTTATCGGACAGCCCCTGATGATGCTGGGATGCCAGAAAAGAGGCACAGTTTGGGCAGTTTTGAGGCTCTTAATGTGCCAACAATTAGGCGATCTTCCCTTCTTCAACTAAGTACTTCAAGTGGAGACAGCTCTGAAAGTATCTATGAACAGAGAAAGAGTTCAGATGTCTCCAAGTCTCCAAGAAATTTTCCAAAGAGTAGCAGCAAGTCTTTTGAATTTGTCAGGCCCATTCCTGTTAAACCACTCATAACAATTACCAGAGTAGAATCCAAGGATGATATGAGTGCAAAATTGCATGGAGGTGATGTAGATCCAAATGGGCAAAGTCATTCAGATTCACAAGTCCTGCCCATCAGGAGGTCACCAAAACCTTCGCGTAGTTTAGATAATGTGTCTGTGCCATCAAGGTCAGGTAAGGAGAGAAAGGGAAGCACTGACAGAAACTTGGGAGAAAGAAGAAAACCAAGCATTGGTGCTGAAGGTGATGAGCAAAGTAAACGTAGTCAAGCAACTCTTTCTAAAATTCCTGTGAACATTCCTTCCCAAGTCATTCACCCACGTAAGGATACAAGACGAAGGAGTTCTCAGAGTGGTTTAGGCAGACTGAATGTGTCCTTGCAGTATAAACAGACCACATGTGATTTGTTTATAAAGGTAACCACTGAGAAAACAAACTTTTTCTGAGTTGTGACATGTGCTTTGAAGAAAATAATGGGGTGATTTTTGTTTAACCTTGAAAATGTTTTCATTAGAGTTTTTGACCAACCCAAACCTGTTCACATTTGTTCCCATTTCTTAAACCAGTCAACTTTTCTCTATTCTCTTGTTTTTTGCTTGCATTCCTCTGTTTGGGTATGATCATTTCGATCATATTAAGGGAAATGGAGTTTCAGCTTTGGACAATTTGTGAGAACTGCAAAATGGCATAATGTTGTGACTCAATTGTTGATTCTTGCTGGGGTAACATAGATTTGTTGTCAAAGTGATGAATAAGAAAACAATAATCTTGTAGAATATCACCTCATTAAATTCGCTTGGCCATGAGCTTTGTTATTGAAGTATCCACCCATGTTCCCCACAATTTTGCAAGAAATTCTTATTATTTGTTAGTTTTTTTTTTTTTTTTTTGATCATGGCAAGCAATCAAATGAAATGATTTTAATGTGGTTCTCCTAAGAAGAGAGTCTAAAATTGAGGAATGAGGTGTTCTGGTCCTTTCTTTTCTTTGCCTAGATCCTACAAGCACGGGAGCTGCCACCAAAGGACCTTCGTAATAATACATCTTCACCATACGTAAGAGTTTATGCACTCCCAACACGGAGACACAACCACAGGACAACAGTTGTAGAGAAGAACCTTCATCCAGTGTGGAATGAGCTGTTTATCATTAGTGGACTCACTTTGTCAGAGATTAGACAACTAGCATTACACTTTCTAATCATACATCACCAGCCAGTGTCACGCAATGTTGTAATAGGAGAGGTGATGATGACGTTAGGTGGAATGGACTTGACTGGAGGAGAAGTTAATGTTTGGAGAGAACTCAGACCACATCAATTCCAGAATGTAAGCCAAGGGAGAGTTTATGTGAATATCAAAATGGTAATAAACCCATTGGTACCTGAATCAACCAAAACTGGCCTGGGGGGGAGCATGGTCCATGTACCACTTGTTATGTCATCACATTTCACACCAGAAGAAGTTTTTGATACCCAGCTGATTACCTGAGCAAAATTCGTACAAATTATACTTGTTTATAATTATTGAACAAACATGATAGGATGGACTGGGACTGAGATACAAATATCGTTTCTCAAATCAAAGAAAAACTTGACTCTTCCTACCACAGCCACTTTCAATTAAAAAGGACCACTTTCCTTGATGGAAACTTTTTTAATGGGAGCAAAGGCAACAAAACTACAGGAGAAAGAGAGAGAAAACAAAAATGAGCAGAGGCAAGAAAAAAATCAAAAAACCTGAATGGTACATGTATAGCTATCTCGGACCCAAAAACTCTAAAGTCTGCTTTTTCACATGCTTGAACAAATCACTAAAAGGGCTATTTTCCTCAAAACGAAAAGGCATGTTAGTTTTGATTTCAAATGAAGTTTTTGCCTATTTGACTGCAATCCCTTGGGAAAAGAGTGCTTAATAGAACTGTGTAGTATGAAATGGCCATTTGAAAAAATTCAGACATGGTCAGTGGGTTATTTTTGTATCATTAATGTCATTTACCTACGTTAGTCTTGAAAAATGTTGTCTCTTTTCGGTTTTAAACTTCTCAGATAATCAGAAAAGATCTGCAACTTTACCGGGTGAAGTTAGTCAGTTTGTGGTTAGTACTCTTGTGCTAACCTGACCAAACAAAATGTAACAACTTCAGGACTATTAGATATGTATACCTGATACAATAAATGTCAGCATGTGACCAGCTTGTTTTCTTTCATCACTCACTGTGTGTGTAAACTTGAGGATGTCAAAAGTGATCAAGTCAACAATTATATCAAGTAATAAATTTAGCAGGCATGCACATTTAAGTTTATAATAATATTGATTTCACAATATTAATACAAAGGTGGCACAGTCAGTGCAAAAATTTGTGCTGAACAATTCTAAGTGAATTTTTTTTTTGAAATGAATTTGATTCTAAACTGCATAGTAAAGCCAACATCTAAGGAGAATCTTGTCTTAGTCATAGTTCTTTTGTATAACCCAGTGCTCAACATTGTGGTGGGCTTACAATCAAGAAAAACTAGTTAGATCATTTGAAAGATCTCTTGTATTACTCTGTTTACTATTGGTGTCTGTCTGTCTATGTATGTACATGTATGTTTGTGGTTGATTGAGAGCCACCTGGAAGATATAAATAAGCTAAGGGATTGACTGATTTTTATTTCAGATCCTAGGAGAGCTGCATATCTCTGTTTGTCATCAACCTCTTTCCAGTAAACTGTCTGTAACTGTGTTAGAAGCAAGGAACCTACCAAAAATTAGCAGCCTAAATATAGGAGGTATCTCACAACTAGTTTCTATTTTCATCACTTCTGTATCGCACAACTATTTCTAGGTCAAAAGCCTGAGTTTTACATGTAAGAATATGGAAGGACCTTTTAAGGTGATATTAGTGACCCAAAACCAGGGGCAGATCCAGGATTTTTCTTAGGAGGGGGTGCACCACTATAGAAGGAATGGTGCAACTAACTGGTGAGGTAGACAAATTTTAAAAGTGAATACCAAGAAGAAGGCTTCATCTCAGGTGGGGTGCGCACCCCCTGCACCCTCCCCCTAGATCTACCCCTGAAAACAACACATCCAAAGATTTCAGACATTGTTTCAGAGACTTTCAGGTCCAAGTCCTGATCTGCTTTGCTAAACATAATCTAGTCATGTGGACTTCCCCCTCTAAAATTGGAGAGTTTGGAGAAGTACTGCTTTGCGTAGATATGTCTTGATAGGGTGCCGGTTCAGGCTAAAAAAAGTTAACACCATCATAGTTTGCCCTTCTTACATTACAATGACGGGAGACCAGTTCCTGGATCTGATTTCAATTAGAGAATTTGTCCATTGAAAGAGAATTCAGTGTAAACAGACTGAGAGTTCAGTGTAAACAAACATCACCCAGTTTTTATAGACTCAGTGTTGCTGTTGTTCCAATTCCAGATCCATATGTCAAGGTAGAACTATTTTCAGCAAACCGCCGTGTTGCAAAGAAGAAAACCCGTGTGAAAAAGAAAACAGTCAATCCCAAGTTTGCTCAGACTTTTACATTTGATTTGGGAGGAAAGCTGGCACTTGACCACATGACTCTGATGTTCACTGTACTGGTTCAGGATTCAAGTGGATGCCATGAACGGATTGGCCAAGTAGTACTAAGTACAGCAGCAGGTGATGGACCAGAATTTGATCACTGGAGTCAGGTGATATGTAATCCACATTGCCCTATTGATCAGTGGCACATGATACATGAATAGTAAGCTGGAGCCATCATGTCTCATGGCTTTCGATCGGCTTTAAGCCTGGTTACTGTTTCAAAAACATATGTTAATTAGAAGTTATGCGGGGGTGCTGAAAGAAAGCTTTCCAAAACACTGTTTCTCTCTAACAGCATGATCCACTGGCTGACTCCTATTGAACTGCATTCTGGTTGGCTATATCGTCACCCACTAGTAAATGGCATAAAGCCCTTGGAACATGCATCTTTTTTCCACTTATTGTCAAGAAGTATTAAACAACATCAGTGAATCAGTTTTGTTGATACTCTCTGTTGACTGTGCATTTCAAACACACAACACAAACTCTGAAGTCTAAACATAATTATAACAGCAGTCAACAAACCTTGAAAGAAAAGGACAAAGCCATTGATTGAGCAGAGTTCATTTGTCATTGAAAGGCACAGTAATGGAACAGCCACTGGATTATTCTAAAACATTAAGACTCATGATCTTCGTTTAAATAAACTTCAACAGTTAACTTAGTTCTTTGCCCCTTACCAAAGTAAGAAACCTTTGCAGTTTAATAAATAGTGAATGTCATGTGGTAATATGGCACATAATGGAAAAACAATGAAATGTTTGTCCATTATACATGTACAAATAAATAGTTATTATCAACTAATAATAATTATCAATAGACCTGAAAATCACGTTGATTATTTTCTCTGTCCTTAATTAGCTTTCTTCTAATATTCATTATTTATTATTTACATGCACCATTCAAGCATGTACATTATTTGTACTATGTGCCATATTATTTTGGAAACCCCATTCAATTAGTCTAGATACGCTCAACTGTGAGTTATATGAATGAATCATATTTTCTCAGACGCGGCTGTTTAAATTAAATCATATACTTGTCTTTGAAGTGTGGTTTACTAAGACATTAAGCCACAACAGATCCTGATTCTCTACCCTAAAATTGACTATTTGTTTTAAGGTGATTCCTCAGAATTGCATTGCTCAGACCTACTGCACAGGTTTTTCATGTCATTAGCACATGCACAAGCTCATACACAACATCAAGAGATTTCCATCAAGCTAAGCTCTTAAACGAGCATGTTGACCTGTTTTTAATTGCATAATGTTGGTGTACAAATTGTTCTCTCAAATTAGAAATATTAGAATGAAAAAAAAGATATACAGCTGTAGCTGAAAGATGCACAAAACCATTATTCAAGGATGCAAATTATGACCTTCAAAATGATGCAAGGAGTGTTATGAGTCGATGTCGTGTAAAATTAATATGTAATTTTGCCATGTGTTGCGTATGCTGGAGACTTTCTATGTATCAAGTTTCTTCCCGAGTACTTCTTGAACAAACTTTGCTTTCAACTACCGCAAAATGTAACGTGAACCGATTAAATAACGCATGTGATTAGGCATAAATAGGATGAGATTGGCCCATGATATCTCTTTTGTGAGCATGATGACCTATCTTTTTTTGTATAAACAGTGCTTGGTAGGGAATATTCAGGGAAAGCTTCAAAAAACTTGTTCAGCAAGTTTTGTTTCTGAGGAATCACCTTAAGCCCCAGTTCCCACTATGCAATGTCTGTATATAGATCGTTTTCACCGTCATGCAATGAAAAATAAATCAAAAACCGTTTGGTGGGTGACGTCAAGAAAATGCAATCTTACAGAAGATAAATGAAGAAACGTCTCAAAGTTTTTGGTTTGTGCATTGTCCCAGACTTCACATATTTGCCAAAATGTTTTACACAAATTTACAGAGCCCAGTAGGGAACCGCATATATTGGTGTACATGTACACCATATATAGTTGGTGGCCCAACTATATATGGTGTACATGTACACCACACTATAGTTGGTGGCCCAAGTATAGTGTAACCATCTGGAACTTAATTTCTTTGGTTATCCAGGCCACTGAGTATCTATACTACACATACATTTGCATAAACACTTTTCCAGCTACTTTTACTTCACAAATGGCTAAAAATCACTAGATAAGTATATCTTTTTCAAGAAACGCGATCATAGCTCTATGTCACACACCGAAATTCAAAATGCACTGGTTTCCAAAAGAAGGATGCCTTCAAGCTGAAAAGTTGTCAGCAGATATACATTCACACCTCTTATGCCTGATGAGGATAGAAACTCTGGTGGCTCTTTAGTTTTGGATTTAAGAACTTGATGACATCTTGTGAAAACGATCTGTTGATGTGATGGCAATTCAAACTCATGATCAATAGTTTAGTTTGCGACTCAAGTTGCACTTCTAAGAGATTATATACATTTATGATATAGATAGGACCCTGTGTGCACTCTGATTGGTCAAAAACCCATGTTTTATCAGAGTATAAAACATAGAAAAAGCGTGTTTTATTGTTTTGCGTGTGTAAAATCTATATCATAAAGCAAATGAAGAAGCCTAAGCCATGTACTACACTGTGATAAAACACTCTGGATATTTGAGAACACTCGAGAAATGTAGAAAACACTTGCCTGCGGCTTGTGTTTTCTATATTTCTCTCGTGTTCTGAAATGCCCATCATGTTTTATCACAGTGTAATACACTGCTTAGGCTTCTTTATTTGTTAAATTTATCTGACTTCTTTGCCTTGTATGCATAATACATATTATGAGGACAAAACATCATAATTAGAGAACCTACATACATAGTACCCAAATTATTATAGAATACATGTAGATGACCATCTGAATGAAATTTGAGGTACTACTTCCTTGCACACTGTAGTGTTTTTTCTGTTTTTGAATGACAAATTTTCTTTGTTCTGGATTTCCTTTCCGTTATATTGAAAGAGTTTATTTAAGTGAATCCATGCAAGTTTCTGAAAGCTAAAATTAAGCCAAACTGTGGCAAGAGATAACATTGCTCACTATGATGAATCTACTTGCACAGCCACAGCCAACTTAATGCAACAGTAAGATTTATAATTTTATACATGTGTATAGTTGTAATGGAGTTAAAAAGAGGTGTATAGTTGTAATGGAGTTAAAAAGAGGAGAAAGGCTACATGTTTCAACACAGCATAGTGTCATCACTTGCCTGGTACATGGCCTTGTTGATGTGCTATTTGCACAGATAAGTCCTTATTACTAAAAATTGCATGATTTATGTGAAAGAACTTGGTCATTAGTTTGTGGTATCAGTTCTATCCCTAAAAGCACCTCTGCTATTTAAAATATTACTTCAATTTGGGCTTGCTGACTCAGTTGTTTTCAAGTTGTTCTTTTTTAGATAAAACAGTTTGTTTTTGGTTTTTCAGAAGGTAAATGGCCTTAAAAGCAAAATGATCTTTTCCCAACAAACAAATTCATGATATTCAATATTAAATTCTCATACTTAAATGCGTGCTGAACATGAGATCTAATTTTGCATCAACAGCTTTCTTCCAAGCATTTAAATCCATTTGCTGATTGAATCGAATATTTCCAGAATATGCAACTTATTTTTTCTAATAGGAAAAAAAGATTTAGAAAAGAGAAGATAAAATGTCCTGGATATGTAATCTGAAAGTCAATGTTTGAAGAGGACACAAAATACACAGGCACTGTCATCTTCTTCACGTATTTTGGACGTCACATACAAATGTAATGTTCCTCTTCAAGCATGGCATGATCACCCAAGTAACTGCTGCCCAAAGTTATGCTGGCTTCTATTTTTTTGTCATAAAGAAGTATTATTTTTGGCTTTTTTATCCAGATTATTTCATTAGAGTCTTTCCATACATTTTATTTATTATTTTGTTACTGTTTTTTTTTTTTCGTGACTATATAGCTTTGGTTGTGATTGCTAGGCATTCCTCTCAGTCTCAGTTGATTTTTTCAGGAAACATTTTGATATTAAATGATTTGTGTCATGATACTTGCAGTCATTTTCTTTGATATGAAAAATATCATGAAAATTGAAAGTGAAGGAATCTTCAGGGTAGCAGTAAGATAGAAAAACACCAAAGTAGCGATAAGGATAGTTAACTGACAGAGATTAAGATGTATGACAAGAAAAAAAACACACGAGAAAATAACTAAGTTTTTCAAGTCTCTAATCCATGGCACAGGTCCTTTAACAAGGGAGGAGATGAAGTTTCATCACAGTTGATGGTCAAATGTAAAATTATCATGATCTTTTTAGACACAACTCGCAGACAGCCGGGGCTGGGCTGAAAAAAGAAAAAGATTTTCTCGCGGCAAATATTTTTTTGGTTTCTTCTATTTTTTCATGCAGTGACTGAAAAGTCTATCTTTTGTTTAAATTTTGAGATCTTTTAAATGGGATACCATGTTGAGACATTGAGGGTTATTGTACTGTAGATGACAGTAGAGCGGATGGGTGAAGGAGGAAAATGAAAAATTAAGATAAGAAACTAGATGAAGATATATGTGTAAATTGGTTACGAAATAATATTAAGGGCTGTACTCAATTGACTTTTTAAATCTACTCAGGAAAAATACTTTCCAATCAGTTGCTATGCTTTGGATCTGCTTGGTATCCAGGTTGAAAGAGTCAGTTAAGAACAGGCCCAGAATGGAAGAAATTAACAAATTATTTATTTTGAAAATAAATTTGAGAGTCATCCTTGTTATGAAAGAAAGATCTATTAACTATTTATTAGTATGACACTATTTAATATCGTATTTAGTTATTAAAACTGATGGAATGAAGTTATATTGTGGATTTAATAAATTTATTTGGAGATATATAAACTGTGGTTTTTGTAGCTTTTCTTGCCCTGTTTTTCTAACGTACAAATTCATTTTACTGAGCGCGTACACTTTCTCTAGTTCTAGCTGAGAGAACGTAGCGTCATAGGGAAACAATGATGTTCGTGACTGACTATGATTGACAATTGATTGATACGGTCACCGTTCATTGGTCAATAGGGAGCTTGAGCGATGCCAAGGAGGACACCTAGTCAAAAGTGAATTTATATTTTATCAGCGAAATTCGCAGTTGTCTAGATCTGTTCAGTACGCAAATGGCTCTAAAAACGTGCTCAGGCTAAATATGCAATAACAGCGTTTGTACTAAAAATTAGCCGTCGTAGTTCGCGTTTGTCAGACTACGCAGAAGTTGATCATTTCACGTTCTTGTTTTGCAGAAGACGGCAAAGAAAAATACAAAGATTTTTAACGCACGTGCACAGCTATTGTTCTGCTCATTTAACCTTTTGTTTGGTGACATTCTCGTTGCTGTCGTCGTAGTTTTCTCAAGCTCCCTATTGTTTGGGGCTTGTCTCACTTGGACTAGCGTCTGATTGTCCAGTATATTTCGCTTCGTTGGAACTCTCCTCGCACGCTCTGCGTGCCTATTGTTTAGGTTCCGCTTTGAGGTAATGGACGAGGTTGAAATCAAGTTTGCTGGGGATAGGTCGAGGTAGAGGGAGCAGATGTATGCAAGAGAATTTTAAGGTCAAAACGCACAACATATAATCGATGGAATTAACTATTTACAACAAACCAACAACGACTTTCATTTCATTCAATTTAATCCTACTCGATTTCCTTGGAAAAGGCTATGGTAGTCATTCAAATTGGTAACTAAATCATGGAATCCCCGGTCCATCGACATCATCTGTGGCCCCAGAAAGCAGTTGGTTTGAAGGAACATTACTCCGAGCATGACTTTGAAATCAGTTGAAAATTGATGGTGTAGTTTTGCCAGTAAGAATTACAATGTTCTAGTAGTCATACATGATGTCTGGAATACTTAAAATTCTGCCCCCTCCTTGCCGTGTGAAAATCGCCAAGAAATAATTACGCTTTGCTGTCCCTTTAACAATTATTTTAGGCGCGAAGGTATAATTTGAACAAAAATGTAACAGAGTTCCCGTGATAGTGCACTTGACATACAAACTGTGGGAAAATCTTATGAGCCACAAAAATAAACTCGATTACCCCTCCTTCCCTCCCAACCATGGTGAGTAATCCCGTCCCATCCATGGTAAATCAACAAATGTCACCGAAAACAACATAAATTACAATTTATCGTACAACAATATCCTCATGGGCTTAAAGTGATGCTATAACCAGACAGCTCCCTTCCTTGCCCCTGATCTTCTTAAAAAATAGTATAAAATATAAAGCTTGAAATGTAGTTTCTGAATATCTGATGTCTCTACTAAGTTGATCTGTAACATCTTGCTAGGAAGTTAAGTTTACTGATCGAGCAATACGAAGTGCACTTTTATCGAAATTATGGCCACCAAACACGTCTTCCACCATATTTGCAATTTGCGCTGTGCCAAGAGACAATGCCAGGTAAGAGAGGTAATCTCCCATAAAAGCCTTATTTCCAATCTAATAGGCCATTTCCCAGTTGCCTTTTGCCTCTGTGTCAAAACGAGCTTGAAAACGTGTTTTGCCAAGAGGTTCAATTGGATGCAAAGCAAACACGTTGCAATATGAAAGGTTTTTCAAGGAGACTCGTTTTGAAGCAGAGGCACAAGGTAACTCGGAAATGACCTGTTTCGAAAATCCCAGGAGGGTCTATAAATAGCCAATCCTGTGACGCGGATTTTGCTCGCGTGGACAACCCAAGCGGTTTTACACACATTTTTCATCCTCCACGAAAACATCCACGCAACACGCGTGTTAACATTTTTCGCCAAAGAACTGTGTACCATGTCTAAATAGAGAATAAACATACGTGTAAAATCACTCGGGCTACCACATGAACAAAACTCCGCGCCATTTCTAGGCCGCCCTGGGGTTTCCGAAACTGGAGGTGACGTAAAAATAACTTGAGATGGATTACCTTGGGAATAAGGTCTATATTGGGGATTAACACTCTTACTCTTCATGCTTTCTTGGCCGTGGTAAACGTAACTTTAATATAACACTCTTCCACGAGGAAAATGTTTTCTAGTTTCGATTAACATTTACACCCTTGATTTACAATTACAGTTGTTTTGGTAAAGTATTTGGAATTTAAATTCTAACTCCTTTGTCAGATCAGAAACTTATCACCTCTGAGGTGATAAGCTCCCGGTCAGATCTATGGTCAAAATTATAGTATTTGTTTCATGTTTCTTTGATAAGGAACGAAGTTCCCAAGAAAACATTACAATTTTGAAATACAAATGCAAGCCTCATTTTCCCTAAGGAGAATAATTTTACCTCCTTGACGGTATGTGAAAAAATATCTATAATTTTGACTTGTTTCTCCTTCACTCTTACCAGAAACTCATTTCGTTTTAATTTTTTCATTTGCTTTGACAAGCTTTTGCTTTTGGCATCACGCGGATAATTTTAAAAAGGCAAAAATTTTGCCAGTTATATTAACGAGCTTTTATTTCCAACCTTAGAATTTGGCAAGTGTTAAACCCAGTTTTACTCATTTTCTTTACAAACATTCTTATATTAGTGTTATACCGATTGATCTGTTTTCATTAGCTTCATCATCTATTATCTCTGTTGGTTATTCTTTCATAAGAGTTTCTGGAAGGTCTTTCATTTTCCTGTGTTGACAATGCGCTGCTCCCTCTGCTGGACACTGAGTATCGCGGGCGCTGTTTTGTTGTTAACTCTGTTTCTTCCTCTTGGATGAATGGCTTGTGACACGAGAAAAGCATGCCGGGATGGTCATCCGGGACTTTAGCGCAAAGTTCCAGAATCAGAAGCAAGAATGTAAGTCCAGTGATAAAGAAAAACACACAGCATACTTTATATAGCGAACGGTATTCGCTACTTCGCCACTTTGGGTCGTCCCCAGGCACAAAATCTCCAAGTCCAATGGTAGTTAGCGATATAAAACAAAAGTACAGCGCTTCAAAATAGCTCCAGTCTTCAAGCAACATGAAGAAAACGGCGGGAATTAGCATTACCAGCACGACAACTCCGCACATTATTAACGATAGATGGAGAAAGCGGAGGTAAGCAGGAGGGATTCCGCGTACAGTGCAAGTACTACACAGAAACGTTTCGAGTAAGTCGGTCAACTGAAGGAGTCTCTCCACAATGGCTGTTAACATGATGGCCGTCATGGGAATACCAAAAACTGCAAACACCATACAAAACACTTTGCCACCATCGGACAGGGGAGCGATATTTCCGTAGCCTGTGAAAACATTGTTTATAGTTAACAGTAATTATAAGCTATGCTAAACGGGGACGTTTATTAAGCTGATGTGAAACGTTTGTTAAGCTTAATCACTACTACATTAATTGAAATGCAAAGGAAATGGTCCACTGCTGTTGAAATTTCAGCCCTTGTTCACTGAAGCTGGAGTGTTAGCACGAGTTACGCTTGCACGAAGTTTTGTTCTGAAATTGACGTGAAAAAGCTAGTCGGGAGGACTTCTTCAAATTCCACATTTGTGTTTTTGAAAAGTCACAAACAGCTTATTCGATTTGCTCAACTTTCAACAATTCACTCAAATTTTCATCCTTTGTTCCTGGTGCATTTTTTGTAAGTAAAGCTGCTTATGTATTAACCTTGGCCCCGTACAAGTTTTGACCAAAAATACAGCAAAATCCCCGTGATAATGCTCCCTTCATTATACGTGGGAGAAAAAAGGTAAATTAAATCAGGCGGCTTTTTCTTGTCTCTATCGCACCACCATGATCTGAGCAGAATTGACTCTGAACGAGGCCCCGTCCACATTACGCCAGAAAAATTTGAAATGGCGTTTTCACTCCGAAAACGCATCAAATATTTTCCGTCCACACTACGCCAGAGAAATTTGAAAACTCAACAATCACCGGCGGCAGAAATGCTTGAGTGCATCCTTTAGGGTTAGGGTTAATCACAAGATTATCAAGACGTAACCGGTTTAATTTGAAAACCTCCGTTTTCAAAACGTTTTCCGTCCACACTAAAACGTAAGGCCGGCGTTTTCAAATTACTCCAATTTGATGAGAGTTTTCGAAAAGCTCCGTTTTCGATCCGGATTTGTGTGGACGGTAGGCCTGTAAATCATAGAAATAAATCTGCGTTTTCAAATTTCCGGCATAGTCAGTCCTTTGCATAGTAATTTAACCTGTGGATCAGAAGCAATAGGCAGATTTTCATTAATGTGGTCTCGTTAACTTCAAGCTTATGTTACCTCTTGTGATTCATGCTGGCTGAATGCATTAATTGAACAGTCAGGATACACTGAGCAGTTTTCAATTGAGTGTCTTGAAAGTTAATCACTCTGGTCAATCAAAAGTTACACAGACAACCCATCTAGACGGCAAAACGTGTGCAAGCGAGTCACTATTGGTTCTAGTTTTACTTCTAATTGGATGCCTGAGTGGCAAAGTGAGGCGAGTTCTTTTAAGCCTGTCGCGTAGCGTATAGTCTGCGAACACCGACGTATTTTCGGCTGTCACTTGCATGGTTTCTGCGGACCCAGGTGACGACCGGAACTGTACGTCTGTGTTCGCAGGCTACCTAGCGTAACCATGCCAAACCAAAGTAAATGGGAATGAAAGTCGCTTTAAAAAATAAAATGTTGGCTTGATGCTCGGTTAAAGGCCTTTTTTTTCTTTTTTCGACATGAATTTTCCTCTAGTTTCATGTCTTTTCATTCCGAATTGAGCCACGTTATATCTGTCTGTCTGTTCGTCTTTATGCTTCTTTTAGACTGCCAAATAAGGAAAGCGGACATATTAAAAAGTCTACTCATAGCTTGAAACAGCAACATACCTTGTTTTTAAGCGGACTCATGAAATAAAAATACTCTTAACTAAACTTGCGCTTATGAAACTTAACCAATTGGCACGTCATGTCTTAAATGCAGAAAGGCATAACAGATAAAGGTCGATAATTAAAGAACTCATATATTCCACAAACAAAATCTATGCCAGGGCCTCGAGAGCTTGCGGATCTCAGTTGTAGTGAGAAGATAGAAATAAGATAATGATACTAAAAACTGACACTCGGTGAAAAATGAGGAGTTGTCGATAAGCTGGCCATGAGGTTAAATCAAAAAACAAACAGACTCCAACGCTGTACATCTCATTATCGACACGTTCAGTATCTAGGTTGAAATGTCATTTCTCTAAACTTACTGCCGCAAGTTACTTAAATATAAATACTGAGAACTTAGTTGTACATCAACACTATGTCAGTATCTTTAATTAAGAGAAGAATATTCATCAACTGCGTGATTGACAGTTTGTTGATATTGCTAGAAAAAAATCAGTTACTGAGTAAACATCGATAGTCACTTGATGATATCTTCATCAGAGAAACTAAAAGCGATCAAACCAATATTGCAGCTGAAAGGTCAAAGCAAGATCAGACAGTTCCACTAAAACGGCATAGACTGTACGCAATCATCATGTTCGCACAAAAATACTGCTTTTTTGAATCGTGTGTGTCAGCATAACATAAAGGGCGTCAACTGGAGAAATACCGAACTACAAAACTGATTTCACTTAAAAAATAAAATCTCTCGGTGACGGTGACCACAGAAAAATTTTGTTTTTAAAGAGATGCTGGAATGATTTTAAACTATCAAAGATGATGGAGTTGTGGGACAGCTGAGACACATATGTTTAGATTTTCCACTCAGGTTCAACCGCTCCAGGGAGTGTTTACATTTGTGAACAGATGCGGCATGGCACGAAATGTCAACAGAACTTCGTGAGATAAAACAAAATCACTTTCGAGCAGAGCTTTCATGATCATACACTCGTATGAAATGGATACTAATCTTAAAGCAGTTCCAAATCTATCCTTTTGGGAATCAATTTATTGCGATTGGTTGTCAACTAAATTTTAATGCGATGCAAGATGCTTCACAAGAAAAAACGAAACCATGGCTCCAAACGTAAATATTGTTCCAATAGACTTGTGCCGAAATCGCTTAGTAAATTCGAAAGGAAACCAATCTCCGTTTTCGATAAAAGCGATTTAGGATTTTCAAATGAACTGCTATCTTCAGTCGAAGACTTGTTCTACCGCAGCACAGCTGTTCAACTGAGAGAAATGCTAACACTAAGCGTGCTAATTATCTGCTCTTAGCTAAGGAATTAATTGTTAGTCTTTCTGCTAATTATTCATAATGGTTTCTCAAGGAGCAAACATTTTCAGCGCAGGAAGACTTCGAGAATCCACTGTTTCCTTATTTTTGATTTGCTAAGCTATCAATCCCTGATAGTTCAGGAATAAAACGTTAAATTAACAGAAAAATAGTAAGAATTTGTCGATGGAAATCCATGAGATCAAAAGGTTGAGAATGAATACTTTTACATGATTAGTTTTAACAGTTTAAAGGCAGACATATGGTAGGAAATAAGCATTATTATTCCGTGCTTAACTGGTAAATACGGGTTCTAATAGACCTGCCGGTCACCTGCAGTTTACCATTTTATCTTACCTATTGTGGTTACGACAGTACCCGCGAAGAAAAACGAACTACCGAATCCCCAGCTTCTCTTGTCGCTTGTATTACGAAGTGGATATATTCCCATTTCTTGAGCCGCCACGACATGCTTGACAAAAGCTTTCAGTTCCTTGTCAGTAACACAGGGATGCTTCACAAGGAAATCGTCTCGCTTCTTTCGCAGATCTGACAGAATGCGCTGTTCATAAGGTCCCTCGATCGACGAGAAAATGGCGGCACCGACGGATAGGTAGAAGATGTATACAATCACTAGAGCTATCAGACGGATAGTTGCACGTTCCATGAACGAAATTTGTAGATCAAGAAGTGACTGGATTTCTTCAATGTCGATTGCTCGCAATGCGGGCGATCTGAAGCTGGGCTTTATCCGATCACGCCTAAATTTAGGTTGTTACCAGTGACAGTACAAAGTTATAAAACGTTGTCACTTGCTTGCGTTCAATTGATTGCTGTGGTGATATTTCAGTCGTTAAACGATGCCAAATGTGTTAATCAATTAATAAATCAGCATAACAATGGACTCAGAGGTATCGTTTATAACGAGCGAACGAACGACCTCTGCACTGACAATCAAGATATTAACTTGTTCAACGCTTGCTGATATTGGAAGTTAGTGTGTAACAAAAAGGCTGCATGCTGGAAACTCGGCAAAAAACTTTTACCGACAGATACTCGGTGTTTGGACAAGCATGGAACTAAACGATTAGCGCAACCATGCAAATATTAGTATCACAGATCAAGAGTGTGAACACATCAAAAGCAAACCAATCGCTTTCTATCAAATATTTGATAACGAATGTTAGAAAATTTTGACTCACTTTGTGTTTCTAATATGGATTCTAGAGCTTTTAAAATTAGTCCCGATTAAAACTCTGACAAGATGTTATTGTCAAGATATTTTATGCTGAACTAGGCTTTGTATAAATTTGTACTTGTGCTTAATTTAAATAGAATTACGTAGTAATTGTGCTGATTGTTAATGAGCAAGGCCGCACGATACATTATCAGTTTTAAGAAGAAAATGGTGCGACCGCAGCTGAAAACGTCTTGACGAGAATAGTTTCCACGAACACACAGGAGTTGAACACTTTCCATGATGTTTCACAACTTTCCGAGACTGTTTATCTTCAGATCAAAACTTTTAGTTATTTTGTGAAACTGTAGTTTGTGGTTTTAACCTTCACATGACAGGCATTTTCTGATGTGCCCTCTTTCCAGCGCTTAGTGGGTTTGTCATTAAGATCAAATTTAGCAAAGTGCGTGCTGTGATTGGCTAAATCTGTCTTTCTATAGCTCGCTAGAAATAAAGAAAACGTGTTTTAAAGGGATATCTTTCAGGTAATAGATAAGTCCACAAAAGGGAATAATCGTGTCAGCTTGGGATCACTTGACTTGTAATTCCGCCTCTCCTATCTGACTACTTGATTTGCACTCGTGTTTCAATAACTCTTTTGAAACAGGGACAACATTGTAGACCAATATAAATGACCTGACGCAATACACACGCATACTAATGACTGACGTCATTTGGTCCAAGTGTCGAGCTATCAGAACAAGAGATCACAGAGTTGACTGAAATAAGCCCACTCCTTCTCATAGGTTTTTTTTTTACAGATACGTTACTGCGGAAAAATACGGTATCAGTTAATGCTTATGTTGTCCATAAAGAGAAAACACTCTCGTACGAATATTTATACATGTTTTTGGCTTTTTGTGTGCTTTTTTTTTTATTGTATTAAACTTTTCCCAATATATAATGGCATTTATCATTTATATTCGCTTTAATCCTATATTTAGCTGCATTTATTCAAAAATTTAAAAAAAAAACATTTCAATTCTTAAAATATATATATCCGCATTTTTTTTCACAAAATAACATTTCAATTGCGGCATGTGTAGTTACATAATTTAATACTAGTTATATCGCGGAGCGTAAAGTAAAAGAAACACCGCACATCATCACCTTTCTTTAACTGTCGCCTCCATTTTATCGTTATTCAGTATCTATTCCTTCTAAAATTACCGCGGTATCCATTCAACTACCCAGTCAAAAGACGTTTGGGTACATTGAGATAGAACCTGAAATGATTACAGCTTTAAATCTGTTTCAGTGCTTTATTTATAATCACTGCTGACTTAGATTCAGTAACATAGCGACCAAAATACGATTACAGATCAGGACCAGGTATGAAGGTTCTCTAGTCTCACAAATTTGAACAACGTATAATTTTCTTTTTTATTAGAGAGTTGGAACGCGGGTTTTTCTAACTTCCAATTCTTTAAATATAATATAAATGCTTAATTCATATTCCAGTATATAACCAGCCTATTCTAAGTTCCAAGGTTGTTGAGAAGACAAGATTATGGTGGCTTTCAAAAAAAGGCTATCAGGTCCTTTTTATTCACTTTCGCCCAACGATCTGTCTCTCACAAGCTTGAGGCCTTCATCAAGCTGACCTGCGCAGCAAGCGTTCACGGAATTTGGAGGTTTTTTTCGTATTTTGTTTTTTACCCAGCTCTCAATTTTTTCGCGCCCAATATAAAATGTAGTTATTGTTCGATACGCAGAATAGCAACAATGGTATCATGAGGCCAGGAAATTTAATGAAGAAATGCGAAATTTGCCCGAACGATTTCCCACCAAAAATGTATAAAATTTCAGTTCTTTGTTTCTTGTCTGCCCTTTTGTAATAACACAGAATGACCATTTCCCTTATTCTAAAATCTTGTCCATAGATATACAACACGTAGTACCTTGTCAGCTTGTAGGCCGAGGGCTGGTGAGTGTAAAGACGACATAACCAAAGTTGACTGTCATAGTTGATACAGACTCAAACTTGATACCAATCTATATTTCCCCGCTCTAAAATACGTCTTTATACATGTAGAATCAGGGAACCATGTCAAAGCTGTGAAACGCACGTGCTGATTTAGTCCGCCTGCTGTAATTACTTTGACCAAAACGAATGTAGTGTCGCTTTCTTCGTGGCTGTTCCCGATTGTTGTCGCTTTCTCTTTCCTCGAGAACTCGTCGCCTCGACACCTGTGCGACTGTGAGCACGGCTCAAAACATTCTCACCAGCTGAAGATCGCTGTGAATTGCCCTCGGTTACAATCTCCCTGATGGTTGCCTTATTCAGGCATAAATCAATGTGCTTATTAAGTTCAATCATAGCGTCCTCACCAGGCTTTAAAACTTGTTCTTGTCCACATACAGGACAAAACAAAGCGGGTGACGGCTTTGGGGTCTTTTCTTGCAACGTGTCACTGCAGATTTTTGCATGACTGGAAGATGGCCCAGGACTAGAAAATGGCAATGTTTTACTTGAAAGTAAATTCAGAGCTGGACGTTCAGATGATACACGTGACGCAGTAGACGAATCTTGGTCTGCCATGTGTGAAGCAAATTCTCCTGTAATATCATCACTTTCTTTTGAAGACTCCTGGCCAGGCGGTACAATGCAGAAATTTTCCTCTGTGTTAAACTGTTGGGTAGGTACAAAAGAACTGGGGATTTCCACGCTCTGCTTTTGTTTTAAAAAACCTGTTATCGTGTTCTGCTTGGCTTCTTTTGACGAATCTGAGCTGGACTCTTGAAAATTTGATAAGCGCACTCCCATGAGCCTCAGTCTTAGTGGGTCAGGAAAACATGCGTTTATTTCATTTTTGAGCAGCTCCTTAGCAGCTACAAAAATCTCCTCGTAAGTCGACACAGGACTGAGTGGAGACAACGACCGAGATTTTACTTCAAACTTCACAGTTTTAAGCTTAATTGTGACGGTCTTTCCTTTAAGTTTCTGACCTTTCATATCTTCTGCCAGCGATTGGCAGAGCTTATCACACATGTCCAGTAATTCATCAGGTTTACTGATTTCAGAAAAGGTCGTCTCTGTTCCAATGCTCTTTCTTTTCGAGTCTGTCGCAATGGCAGTGTTTCCCAATCCAAGAGACACTTCCAATAAGAACCTGAAGCTAACTGGCGAGTGTAGGAGATAGAGCAAGTCTCGCTTTGTGTACAAATCTTCACACGTCTCAATTCCGAGAGCTTTTAACATCTGTTCGCTTACTCGTCCAATGCCGCTGATTTTCCTGATGGGGAGACTGTGTACAAACTTCAACACAACATCACGGTCTGGCTCTAAGAAGAACTGTCCGTTCGGCTTGTTACGATCTGAGCAAATCTTTGCTAGCTTCACATTAGGAGCGATTCCGGCGCTAGCTGTCAAACGCGTCTTCTGTTCAATTCGAAAACGTAACTCCCTAACAGCCTCTTGTGCATCGCGGCCAAATTCTACTATCTCCTCCACTGCTTGCTCATTGCCTTGATCATTTTCATTTCCTAACATCGCCTCAATCTGATGTTTTGATCTTACAAACTTGTTCTTCTCTTTATATTTCTGCCTGTCTTGAATGTGCTCTGTTAGATCCAGATATGCCTCGTCTAAGCTTGCCATCGCAAAATTAGGATCGTACTCGGCCAGAATCTCTTGAACTTGTCGGCTATAGTCTTTGTATTTGTCAAAGTGCGTTGGCACGATGATCAGTTCAGGACATAACTTCTTGGCTATAAAGCCTGGCATTGCTGCCCTTACCCCGTAACGCCTAGCCGGGTAGTTTGAAGTAGACAGCATTGCGTTACTACCCACAGCCATGGGTTTGTCACGCAATTCAGGATTGTCCAAGATTTCAACTGCAGCATAAAAGGCATCCATGTCGATATGAACAAACGTACGACTTAAGTCACGAGTCTGCTCCAGTTCTTTCACTATCAAGTTTGTCGTTTCTAAAGCATCTCGTCTCTGCTGCAGAGTAAGTTTTTCAAGGCAGGCGGTTTGTTTAGCAATCCTCTCAGATACTTGCTTTTCTTTCTTTAATTCATTCTCGTAATACCTGGAACCCTTGCTCGCTTCAAATATGATCTGGTTGATTTTTTCTTTATCCAGACCTACCATTCCAGCTTTATGATCATTTAGCTTCATTCTGGTCAGAGTTTTTGAACTTTTATCTGTTGAGATGGAATCGTTTTTCTCGACGTCTTCTTCGATCAGTTTTGAGTCCTCGGCGATGGAATTGTGTTCCATTTTCAAACGCTCTTCCGATAAAATGTTGCTATCTTTATGGTTCCTCAAGCCTCTCCACTCATTTTCTGGTGCAATAAATATTTCAGTCCAATCGTTACATTCTTCTTCATCTTCTAAATCATTGAAGTTTTCTTCATCAGAATTCCTGCTGCAATCCGCCATTTTGGTTTTAGGTAACCAGGCAAATTCCTTTTCCCGCCAATAACAGGATAAGAGCTCATATTACAAACATCACGCTGGCCGATCGATAAGCGTAGCACCATTGGAATGAAGAATTTATGACACAAAAATGGCCAAAAGGAGACCGAATTCGCAATGCCAAGTCATTCCACACGATCATTTTGGTAAGTGGTAACAACGTTGAGCTGAATTATTTTTAAATTTTACATATGTTTTCGTCTGCATACATGTATTATTGGATTTCTTGTGCACGCGATCACAACATCCTGTTCAGCGAAGATTGAATTGCATACGAGCAGCAAATAAGCTTATGCGAGCTGTTGAATCAAGAGTTGAAAATTCATTTTCTATAATGCAAGGCTTAGAGGTTATTATTGTAGCTGAAAAGCTACATAAGTATGCAACTGCCCTTGATTATACGACTTGTCAGTTCTGCGACATATTAAACAAATTGATCTTCTTATGTCTCTTATGCTAATTCATCTATAAGTTTATGTCATTACGTTTTTATTTTATGACCATCAATGATAGCACATAAAGAAGGTTTCAGCTTTCGAATCACCTTAATACAGTTGTTAGAGCATTTTTGCTATGTGTATCGTCATCGTTTGTAAAGATTCTATGCAGCTGGCGTTTATAATCAGGTGGCATTTTACATTGGTTAATAAAGTTTGGCACAGTAGAGACATTAGGGGGATAGTTTATGTAGCTAATCCCACGGAGGCAAGTAAAATATGTTGACGATTTATTCACATATATTTTCAAAGTTTTCATGCTCAGCTGAAAAGTTTTGCTGTGTCTCTATGTCCGGCAGCCTGACAGGTTTTTCAAAATACTCAGTGTCCGGCAGTCAAAATTATTTTTTAGAAATTTCAGTTAACAATGTCAAATCCTTGTTTATATGGCTGAATACTAATTTTGGTGAGCCTGGCACCCGGTATATTGGGATTTATAACGTAGACTATTATAAAGTGACCGGCAGTCAAAACGTTTGAATAGCAATCCGGTTAGCCTAAAAAGCACTCTGGTTAACCTAAATAGCTCTCCGGTTAGCCTGTGTACGGTTAGCTTTCAATAATGCTAAGGGTAACTCTATAAATAATTTTTAAAAATTCCGAAATTTGCCAGCCGGTTGCTGTGGCGCAGTGGTTAGGAGCATCACTTGCCATGCCAGCGACCCAGGTTCAATTCAATTCAATTCAATTTACGGTGTTTTACTTAATAAAAAAATTTCTAAGTCTTACTGCCGGACACGTAGTATTCTAAAAGACCTGTCCAACTGCCAGACATGTAGCCACAGCGGAAAAGTTTGAAGACCCTTTGAAAATACTGACAAGTGAAATTAGTGTGCCTTGTTTAATTCTCCAGGAGCCAGTTCATGTGCATGTACATTAATATACAGTGGCAGATGCAAGCCTGTTTTTAAGGTTGGGGGCTCAAAATAGGGTTAGCACATCCTGCTTCCTAGCACCATTTTTCCTCCATCCTGACATCCTGCTCAGTTACTTCAGACATGTCATCCCGATCCCGCCAAGTTCCAAAGTAATTTAACTATGACAAGATGATGTGTTTCCTGATGAGACACTGAGCTTTCACATGCTAAGGTATTACAACAGGCTTTCGCAGTTGCTCAGGTCACTGTTTATGCTAAACAACATAATGTAAGTTAATTGGTAAATTTCTACAAAAGAGAAACTGTGTTGACGGGCCTGCATGACCACTCCAGTTTGCAGATGAATTGGTTCATTACAACCTTCACAGCTTAGCCTTTACTAGGACATCTTTTATGGATTTCCTTGATACGAGATCAGGTGGGGGGAAGGGGGGTACTCCTTGAAGATTTCTCTCAGTCCTGGTTGATTCTGAATAAGGTGCCTTTTTTCCATGAGTGTGTCCTTAAGGTTAGACAACTCCAGGTGGTATTGCATTACAAAGGGCAGTATTTTCAGTGCTAGTGCCACTTTTCTATCGAAAGTTAATCTCTGACAAGTGTTTTTCTACAATTCTAGCTGGGTAATCTCTATTCTGAAGGTGTGTTTTGAAGTTTCCACTGAAATTTCTCTTCTGTTACTGTTTGATAATTTTGAAAATTTTCAAAATTTCAATCTTGTCCCCAGATCGAACTCCATAGTCAGCAATGACCAAAAGCACTACACTCTGGAAACAGTCAGAAAATTTTGGTTCAATTTGATTGTGCACATATGTTTAAGTTCAATAGCAGTTGCTGAACATGCATAGAGAGTAACCACTCTGGCTAACGCTGGCTCACCTTCCGATATCTCCCACAAATCTCAAGTTTTTTAGTACTTACCCAGAGAATCATGTCCTCTGAGAATCAGATTGTCAAAAATTATAAAATATGATAATGATGAATGACTTACAAACAATATATGTATTAACATATGATTAGCTTCGATTTGCTGATTTGCATAGTATAAGAACGTGCCTTTTTACAAATTCCTTGTCACTTTCCCCTGATGAAGGCTGAAGTTTTAGCCCAAATGTTGGGACTTTTACAAAAATTTTTACTAACATTTATACATTTTTTAAACCAGAGTAACGTTTTTCAATCATATACCCTAAATTGTCAGTAGTGGATGCATAAAGCTTATTTAACCCTTCAGATTTAACAAAGAAGTTATATCCCAAGGACCATGTGAGGTCATGAGGGGCTATTTGTTTGTATATTTTTTTTATTTAGTTATTAACTGACAAATAAATAGGAAATTAAACAAAATAAAAAGAGAAAAATAGTAATATTACAGCACAGTACTAAACCTTACTATTATAGTAAAAACAGTTGGTTACAATACTTACAACAGCACTTACAGTACAACATGATAGTTAACGCTACTTACATCATTTAGTTTACATAGCTAAAACAATAATGTTTGTAAGTGTTAGTATCTGTGCTAGTACATGTATCTGTGTTCTGTTTTGTTGAAAACCCTGTATAGAATCACGCTATATAGATTTGATAAATGTTAGTTGCTGGTTCGTTTTATTTGTCCACCAGTTTTGAAAGGTCTTCCAATAGGCTATAACAGAAGAGCAGCGTAAGAACACAATTTATTATCTAGAGGTACTACCATGTGTACATTGTTGTCAAAAATTTTGTTTCTAAAACAAGTCGTTTTAGTTGCAAGAATGTTGTGCATGATCTTACATTGAAACATTGTTATCTTAATGTCTTACTTGATCTGGAAATTTAGGTTGTCAAGTGACTGTGCGTGTGTACGTGCGTCTGTTGCACGCTTTTTACTTTTCTTCCGACATATTCCTTGCACAATCGTCTCTTGGAAGGTCTCTGATATATTGCGTACGTATTTTCTACAATCTTGGTTATGCTAATTGGGTATAGTTTGTGAAAATTTAATGGGAAAAAATAGCAAAACCACATGCTGAACAAGTGATTGTTTTTTGAGTTTCTGATCCAAGGAAAACAAATCCTCTTTTTCCTTAATGGTTAGCTATTGCAATCAGGAGCTCCACTTTTAGGCTTGGCTAAATCTATGTAATTTATTGGATGGTCATGACGGACTTGATGGAACCCTCCTGGGTAAAAGTTTCATTATTCAAGATGGCTGCCACCTAAGGACAAGGCATTCCTATAAAAATAAAAATAAAAATAAGACTTAATTTAAGGTATGTTAACACTTAATAGCCAAAGGGTAATCAACTTGTGGCCCTTGGAAAATAAAATTACAAACCTAATGAAAAATGAACAATGCTATGAATACAAATAACCTAAAATTATTAGAGATGCGAATAGTTGAATTACAATTATAATTATCATATTAAACACTTCCATTAAATATAGATGTAAAAGCTAAATCCTAAAATGGTCTAAATGTTGCTGCGCTGCAAAGATTGTTTTAATCCTCTTCCTTCTCCTTCTGTTAGGAACCAAGGCATATATACTATAAGATTAAGCATACCATGATTTGCTAAATTTTGGCATTTTTTGACTTGGCAGCAAAATAAGGATTGAAATCTGAGAAAGTGTAGGCCAATTAACGTGGACTTAATCATGATATTTTATTTTATGTTTTGAGCAGGAGATGACAGTCCTGTGTTACTCAGTATACCACAGATGCAGAAACCTTTTGACTATGGTAAGATGACACCAATGAACAAGTTAGGTGAAGTCAGGTCAGATGGGAAGTGTTCCAGATACGTGAGGGGCTTCAGGTCAAAAACCCGATAAGGTTACGTTGGGAGCATTGGGAAGTGACCCGTTGGAATTCCTTATTGACACACTGCATTGAAAAATTATAGGGAATGCCGCAAATGGGCTGGGTGGAATGAAATTCCAGGGAGAGTTGCACTTTTATTGATAAATGGGACCTAGATGTACATATTATACAGTGCCAACTGATAACAAATTACAAGAAGCTGTCAGCCTTTCCAGAAAACAACCTGTTTAGCAACTTGTGCACATAACAATAAAGTATGGAACATAGAAACAATGATGTAGAAAGGAATTTAGAATTATTTCAAAAAGATAATAAATACTGTATATTGACTGTCACTTTCACCTTGACAAGGAGCTATTGAATAACTGAACCTCTAAAACCATCCTCTTTCTTCATCAGGATGGCAGCGGGAGATTATTTATAGGCATATAGGATCTGGCAGAAATAGTGATGTCATTTACATAACACCCTGTGGAAAGAAACTGGTAAGAAATATTTCTGTTGAACTTGTACATTTTAATACATGTTTGTTGATAAAAGTTCAATAATTATAGTCATACGGTTAGCCTTAACTGCTGATTTTAAGGGATGAAGTGAAGGGGAGGTAAGTAAGGTATAATTTAATTTATGATTTTCAGAAAGTTAGTTTCTTTGTAATTCCAGTCCTCAGATGTTGATTGTGTGACAGAAAAATGCTTTTAACATTTTCTCTTTAATTATCATCTTTTGTAGAATTGCCGAGCTGATGTAGAAAAATATTGTAAGTATAAATTACATTAACTTTATACATAATTGCTTATTAATTTTAAATAACTATCAAATGGTTAAATAGACATTAAACTATTTATTTAATATACTCCCTTTTGCAACCATCTGGAAAATATGTTACCTCCCCTATGTACTTCTTAATTTACTATAGGAAAGAAATATTCTTTCTGACTGATGGATTTTTTGTTTCACCAGTAAGAGCAGAGAAGATCTGTTATTTGTCTCCAGATTGGTTTTCTTTTGACAGTCATGTTCTAGTTGGTGGAGGAGACAGAGAGGTATGATGTGCTTTTTTTCCATTGAG
This sequence comes from Orbicella faveolata, assembly GCF_042242905.1. Lineage (NCBI taxonomy): Eukaryota > Metazoa > Cnidaria > Anthozoa > Scleractinia > Merulinidae > Orbicella > Orbicella faveolata. Next base: position 22,668,658 of record NW_028301552.1, read on the forward strand.
TGCAGCCTACTTTCCATATTGACAACAAACATTTTAAGAAATTCCAGAATGGGAGCAAATGGTACAGAAAGTTCTGGGAAAGTTTCCAGTAAATCACGTGATTTACTTCAGATATTTTGACTTCACATGCAGTGAAAACATGTATTTTAAATTAATAGTATGTGTGAAATACCTCAATGTCCATTTTAAATTTTAGGTTTCTCGTGCCATTTCAGTCATAGCAACACAGGAACCATGGAGAAAATCCAAGTAAGCTGTGAGCTTATGTGACATCTAAATTATATGTATTCTTTTGTGGGTCTAGTTTGCCAAACAAGCTTAATGTTGAAATCAGTGTGAAGAGCTATGCTAGCTGGACACCTTGGAAACAAGGTAGAGCACCAGTGAAGTTGATTGACACCTTCAGTCAGTGGTTTTAACGCAGTGCATATGGTGATGACAGGTGGCAGTTCCAGCTTTGCCTGGATTTGTCATCCAAGCTGCGTTTTTTTGTCTTTTGGCTATTTGTCTGTTACCTTACCTGTAATCTTGTAAAGCTGGTTGCAGACATCAGGGTGGATATTGCTGGATTGCAGCTTAAATTGCCAGCCGTGGTAGCTGTACTCGATTCTACAATGCCACAATTCAATGCTCCATTGTTTTGGGTTCATGAAGGATTGCTATTTTAGTAGGCAAGTTATTTTTCCTAGTTAATCTGCGCATCTATTGCTCGATTCAGAGTCCAAATTTGTTTCCACTCTTCTTCTTTGTCACTTAGCATAGGACTAATGATTTTATTCCCTAATATGTAGATGGTCTACATTGGTGATATGTACAAGATATTGTCCAAATCGTAATAATGCCAGACCATCACTACAGTGCACCAACTGCAAGAACTTCTTTCACCCAGAATGTGTGTTTCTGTCTACACCAACTGAAATCAAGAAACATAAAGACAACTACATTTGCACAGTGAGTTACAATTCATTTAAGCTGTACATTTACTTGTAGAGTAGTAAAATGGATGAGTGAAGCATTTATAACAAAACTGTATACAGTATATAGATCAGTCATCTTTATTTTGGTTTACAAGTCAACTTGATTTATAAAATAGCGTGCACGCTAGTCCAACCTAATTCCTATTGAGCCATCATGAACGAAATCTCCATATACACACGGCCATGCGTATATAACATGATGTGTGCATTTTCAATATAGCTGCAAAATTTCCGTCGAGGTTAGTGCGAGTTCCTTTTGTTTAAGTTTCGGCAATGTGAAGATTATTCTGAACAACCCAAACCCTACTTCAAGCCTTTGACTTTTGCCGAGCAGAGATGTTTACTTTAAAACTTGAGTATTTTCACTTTGTTTGTCTACATTTTCATTGAGTATTTTTGACTTTGTTTGCCTACATTTTCATTATAATTAAATCAAAGAAGCGAATTTTTCATTGACAAACCAGGTTAAGCATTTTCGTTCAACTGATTGTGGTGTGTTAGGATCCTAATGGCCTTTGTTTTCCTTCACCATGCATTGCAAGAATTTTGTAGTTGATCACAATTAAAACATGTTTTAGTGCCCAATATGTTGTCACCATGTTATAAAAGAATTGGTTCATGCTTTTAGCTGTATGTATGTCAAGTTATGGATGCACTTGGGAAGTTCGGAGAGCACTCGAGAAGCTAGGGTTGCTCTCGGCTATTGTCTCAAGCAACTCTTATGCTTCTTTGGTGCTCTCTAAACTTCCCATGTGCATCCATAACTCGACATACACATACTAAGCATGAACCAATTCTTTATGTTACAATTGGCCTGGCCCTCAGATAGCTAGTAGGGAGTTTAAGAAACCAGGACACAACGCTGAGGACAACGTCGATTAAAAAATTATTTAATTTATATTTTACCTACGAATCTCGCGATACTCTTAAGTCATTTTCGTTTGTTTCTTAATGTCAAAACTATCATGAAACTGAATCTGGGACAGGGTGAAACATTTGAAATAAAGATAAAAAGTTAGCAGTCGTGGTTCACGTTCTCTGGACAACGCAGAATTTGGTCATTTCACATTGTTGTTTGCAGAGGACAGCAAAGAAATGTATCAAGAATTATGACGCACATGCCCAGCCATTGTTCTGCTCATTAAACCTTTTGTTTAGCGACGTTCCCATTGCCATTGCTGTTGTGGTTTTCTTAAACTCCCCAGTGCTAGTCTACACATGTCAGTCTATCATAATCTAATAACAAACATTCTCATTTATAAATACATTACAATAGGAAAATTAACAAAAAGTAAATAAAATAGAAGGATGGGAAAGAATGACAGAAATATACTATGTGGAAATGTTAGGGGTTATCAGATTAATTTATGAGTAATTCGTGAGTGTGATTCAGGTTCTCCATTCAGCTATTTCTCGCAGAATTGTTTTGTGATCTAGCGGGTGGCCAATTACAGCTGTTCAAACCTGTACTGGATACCTGTAATTGGACACTTGAACCGTCTGATCGTGTGCACTTCAATGCTTCCCTTCTTGCAGTTGCCCTTTTAATTTAAGTGATTGGTGGAATATAACACTGACGTTTTCACTTTCAAGAGGTTTACAAAGACTTGTTAACTTCAACACTTGTTATTGAAACAATTAAGTAACAATAAAATATTGTTTCTACCTTCTTTCACCAAGAATTTGTGTATGTGTCACACATCCTGCTGTGTTTCTCTCAGCAATTGGACCTTGTGATGTTGAGGTCATGAGTGCAAACTGAATAAAGAACTGTGTATTACAACCTGTAAATCAAATCAGGCAAATCAGGCATCATTGAGTTGTAATACAGTGTATGTTATTTAGATTGATTGACTTTGCTATACTTGACGCCATGCTATTGAGCTTCTTTGTATCATGGGTTGAACTAAAGTCGTTTCTTGTACATTCATTTGCAGCACTGTTCGCTGGTTGAAAACCCAAATGCTCTTAAAGTCAAAATCAAATTAACAGATTTATGTCCTATCCTGAAGCTTTCATTTGATTGTCTGCTTCACATCTTGTCTTATCTTCCCCTCATTGATCTGTGCAGGTAGTGACGATAGTAATATTAATAATAATGAATTAATAATAAATTAATGATGATAAGGACTTGCATGGTGCAAATTCAACATACATTTTCAAAATGTGCGTCTCAAAATTGATAGAAAATAACAACGACATAAATAGATAAATTAAGAAGAAACACAACCAGGAAAGAATATTGGAAAGAAATATCAAACATTTTTGATACCGTAAAATATGAATGTAGACATTTTACAAGCTTAAACCTAATAAATTACCTGAGTGGCCTAAAGTGCTTTGGACTCCAGGTTCAAGCTGGATTGTTTGGGGTTCCCTGGAGTGTAATTTTTTTCCTTTAACCTGTAATTCCACGTTCTCTTGAGCTGTCACTGATTGACTCTTAAGGTAGAGTGAGTGTGATGGAGGGCCCTTAATCACGGGAACACTCATCAAGTTTTACTATTCTGCTTAATCAAGGAAGAGTGATCACCATTTTCTTTCTATAGAGTCAAATTGTGTGAATCTTATATTATGATTATGCTCTAACATTTGAGTCATTAGTTTAAATAGCCAATGCACCTACTAAGCTTCCTGTCCCGTGGCCTTTTATACAAATTGTTTTTCTAAGTGGAGTCATCAACTTTGTGTTATGCTACATGCAGAAATTGGCTATTATACTAAGTTATGTAACATAAGCTAATTGAATGTCTTAAACAATAGTGAATATATACACATGTTAATAACTTAATGTTTTTGTCCCCTGCAGTGCAAGCTGTGTTTGTACTACATGGAATCAAGTATCATCCCAGCCCATCTTGGTGAGAACATTTTTTAATGCGTTTTGAGGACTGAACTATGTGTCATTGTGTAGTTCCAGAAAATATCCATACCCCACCACAGAGGGAATTTCATGTGCAGCACCCACTTCCCCAGAATTTCCATTTTATGAGCTCAAAAATAACCCACCCCCTGGAATTTCCAAGAGTATAATATGAACACCCGCAATACCCTCTGAAGAATTTCATTTTGGCTGGCTTAACACTCCAGCTGTCTGTGTTCTACGTCACTCCTGTTTATTCTCGATGGATTGTAACATCTGAAGATGCGTACTAAGGAAACATTCTGACAGCAATTTATTTTAACATGCTTTGCAAGTAAATAGCTGAAATGGTAACTGTCATCAAATTACCTTCGTACATGTATGTCACTATGTTCCTCAGTAAATGTGGTACAAGTTCTGTTGAAAGACCAGTAAGCTGAGAGTGGATGAAATTGATACCAAACTTTTATCATGAACACGATCGCTAACACACTTGTGAAGAAAGCCGGTGATTTTAAAAGCAAAATTACACACAAATAGACAGAGGTAAACAAGAACTTCTCAAGTTTCTGAAGTCGTAGTAGCATTTCTACTGTTATAAGGAAACTAATTTTCTCGAATGTAAGTTGTATGCGTGCATAGTTTAATTTGTTTCTGTGAGCTTCTTACACAAAACAAATCACTTGCCTCGCTTATAGAACGAAAATACATTGCCTGGGTTGTTCTTGTTTTGTTTGTGTGCACAGTTTGTGTTGTATGCATGCATACTGAGTTTAATTTGTTTTCATGAGCTTCGCACTTAAAGCATCCCACTTGCCTGTACACACTTATGGAACAAGGTATACATTGCATGGGCTCTTTTTTTGTTTGTTTGCATGCATAGTTTTGTTTTAATTGTCTGCCACGTAATTTGCTACTTTTCCTGCACATGGCGTAACTCTAGATTGTCTATTTAGTATATTGTGTGCAGCTTCACCAGTTTTACGACTCCTTCAAGTTGACAGGGTCTCTTACTTAATGAGATGCAGTTTCACCATTTACTGTGGAATGACGATTTAATTTATTTCAATGAAAAGTACCACATTTACCACTTGAAACAATTGTAATACCTATTTTACCACTCGCACAAGTCATATCCCTTGAACTGCTTGAATCTTAACATTCACGACAAGAGCAAGTGGTGAGCGTTGGACATGCTTGGAACTTGCTTACAAGTGAGGACAAATAATTCTGCTATGTTATCAGTTCTTCGTGACTTTGTATACTATTGGCCTTTATTATCCAACTGCAGCGAATACCGTCCAAATAACAGTACAAATATACAGTGATATTGTACAGTTATTTGTACAGTAGAAAACCTGTTTGCTGTACAGGTCGGTGCGCGCACGCAAAACTGTCACACTCGCCCTCTTTCATTGATAAATTTATTGACTACAGCAGGTGGATAATAAATCTCTTATTAGATGTTTTGGTGTGTAGTTTCGCTGTATGTTTTTACTTGTTGTTTGTATTTTGACTCGTAAAAATATACAGCGATACTATACACCAAAACATCTAATAAGTCCCATTTCATTAAGGAGAAATTGGACATTTGGTTTTCAATTAGGGAATTCTTTTTCATAGTGGAGAAGAGTGTCACTACATGGACTGCAAGTTAAGAACTGGAACATGCCTGCAAGATGGATGGTCCAGTGTGCTACTCACAGAATGGTATGTTATAATTGGACATCCATGTCAGGTTAAATTTAATGATGTAGCATTTGTAGGTGATTGGGCTATTACTACAAGTGTGTCTATTGCTTAGAAAATTTTGATTATAGTCATAAGACTATATTCCTGAATTTGTTCATTCCACCCTATTACCCTGCACACGCAATAAAAGTCTCAAAGAAAAGCAGAGTGAACTGACGTGTAGGACTGATTGCACTGCACACAGCAATTTTATTCATTTATTCAGTACTATATTTGTACAAAGTTTTTGACCAAGTGGAATCATTTTGCTCTGAGTGTGCTGGTACATAAGGGCTATCCTCTAGTATTATTCTTTCATACATCTGTTGACTATTTATTAATATCGACTGGTGTGAAGTGAGTGAGTGAAAATACCGTTATCACTTAGATATAAACTCTGAACTGTTCTTTGATATGCAGGACTTAAGGGGCCTTGTACATAGCAAGAATCTTGCTGATTCATGGTCAACCATTGGAAATGTGTTTCGTCAACTATCTGCTCTGAGGTGGCTAGACTTTGGGCTTGTGCCAACATGGATTCTTCATCAAGTAGCAGAATGTTTACCTGAGTAAGTAGTGACTCAGTGAAACTGCTAATAATATGATGGTATAATATTACAGGGTTAAAGGGGCCACAAGATGAAGTCAGATGACATGTAATATGCTATACACAAAATTTTCAAAATATAATAAGTATCGGTCATATGAGACAATCAAGACTGACATGACAAACTGATTCAGAAAGGAACAGAGATGATTGAGAATCGAGAAGTTTCCAGTATTTAGTCTTCAAGACTTTTTGTGTGGATGAAGAAAATAGAGTGCGAGCCATACTTTGTAAATTGTAAGTTTCGTGTCCTTAGTAACCTGTTCCAGGCTTGCCTCTTTTCGTGCTGCTCCCTAACTAATTGACTCCTCGTTCTTTGCTATTTATCAACGTCAATAAAAGTAAATTTACCGCTTTTACGAGTTTGTGAGGCTTTCGTTTCGAGTGTTAGGTCTTCATCAGTACAATGGTGATTCTTACGGTACTTTTTTTACAATACTCAGTTTGCCTCATATATTCGGCTGTGAATAGCTACTGACTGGCGCATGTAATATCTTATATCCGACAGCTTGGAAGTCTTAACTGCAGAATGGATAAGTGATATCGAGAGTGAACCAGAAAGATGGTATGTTTTACGATCCCCACTCCTACTACATCTTCTACATGTACATACTAACCCAATTCAATACTTCAGGAGATTCACGATTATCATGCCGCATCATTGGTCCTGTGTTGTGTTTAACACGAACCTTCCGCCAGTTTAGAGCAACAGAAATCTGTTAAATTTGATTGCTAGAGTTCATTACAGTCATGATTTCGCCCTACATCCCATCTGCAACCATGCACAGGTGCCTTGTATAACTGTGTTCTTTCTTTTCCCATTATTTAAGGTCGTACACATCACACTTGGATTTTGGGAAACTTGCTCAACTCACCTCTCTCAGGAGACTTCAGCTGCGAGCAGCTTGTGGTGGCTTAACTCTCCCTTCATTTGCCTTCAGTGGAGGATTGGCAGCACTGAGTAATCTCAAAGATCTCACTAAACTGGTAACACTTAGCACACAATTTCTGCAGTTTACTTACTTACAGTGAAGTTTATACTTAAACCAGCCTGTAGCTTTCATCGCTTACTATTTACCCGATATGCTCTTATATGTGAGTAGTAAGACGTGGCTGTATTGGATGGGAGGGGAGGGAGTTAGGTTATTTCTGTTGTCACAAATAAGCAAGCAAGGTTTTCGGGTGTAAATCAATGTCTTTGCAGTCGTTTATTGTTTGCAAGACTTGTGAATTTCGGTTAACAGTAGCTGAAATTTTCACTTCATGCAGGGGAACGAAAATTTGGAAGACGTCAGTGAGGAAATTGAAAATATTAAAATAACCTCAATTGAAAAGTCTTTTTCTTTTGATTTTCACAGTCATTAACCACTTTAAAAAATGTCCCTGGTTCTGACTTTGGATTTCTCAGACATTTGTCCAACATAGAGGAACTTGAAATAGGAGACTGTTCTGACTGGGACAACGAGGTGAGAACTTCTTTTTCAGTTCTTGGTGTAGAACTTCCTTGAAACTTTTGAAGTGGAATGGATTGGATAGAACACTGAAACTGTTTTAGAAATCCTACAATTTTCATTTCACGGAAAAACGTTTGCTATTTCACACTGCACATGTGCAGTTCTCCGGTATAGCGATGATTAAGTAACAATTCATCGAAGTGGAGGTGAATAGTACTTCGCTAATCACCTCCCAGTCCACCAATCAGAACGCGTGAAAAAACCTATTCACTTGTGCGGTATTACTGATAATTCATGATGTATTTTTGGCTAAGATTTCATTTGAAAATGGTCAAATGGTCTTTGCACGGCTAAAATGTGTAATGTTATGTGACGTTATTCGAGTACTTTCATCCACCTTCTTGCTCACACCAGATTTTAACTGTGAACTTGTTAGTGTGTGGTTTGTCAATACAGCTGTGTTTCTTCTTTTTCAGACTTACGATTGCCTTGGTTACCTTACAAAGTTACGGTGTTTACGACTAGAGTGTGGGAGGAGTGATGATGGACTGGGACGAGCCTTGAAAGACATGCACAGGTATACATTGCTGCTTAATGTACACAGATCTACCAATTGTACTTAATTTCAACATATTTTTGTCCCATCGGTCAGGTTTCATATTATTGTAGAAGGTAGTAGTCATCAGCTGTCTACGTTGTAATTTGGAAAAGCATTTCATTTTATGTGCACTCAAACCTGTACATAACGGCCCTGTATTAAGCGGCCACCCTCTATTAAGCGGCCAGTTTTCAAACTCCCGATTTAGCGCTCATACAAACGCTGTATTTGTCTGTATTAGGCAGCCACGTCTATTAACCCTTTGAATACCAAACTTTCGCTCAAAAATACCGTTTTTAACCGTTTGGTCAGGTTTTTTAGCTGCCATGACGCTAAATAAGCTTAAGGTTTGCTAAGAAAGCTTTTTTTTTACTAAGTGGAGAGATTTTTCGAGGATTAGGTACAAAATTGAGCAAAATTTTAATTCAGGGCATGCGCATAAGCCAAAATTTGGACTTGTTTTTTTTTTTTGCCACTGATCTCTCAATTTTGTTTGCTGCCCCTTTCCTTTCAGTTTTTCTCGGCCCTTTTACACTGGCTACCTTTTGCATTGTATGTTCTTTCTGGCTGCCGTGAAAAGTTGGATGTTAATTACGGGCGAAGCCTAGAAATGGACCTTGATCAATCATAGGCGTAGTGGACCATTTTACCACCGTTTTTGCACCAAATCTGATAACGTTGTTTTTCGATTTGCGACGTCGGAATGTCGTCGATATCTATACCTGACCATTGTGCGGGAAGGGCTAGCCTAGCATTACTATCTGCTTATCAAGAATATCTGATCATATTTAAATTAATGACGTCACCAGTGGTACAAAGAGCACGACCATTAATTACGCATATATATGCGTAGTTGGTATTCAAAGGGTTTAGCGGCCGCGGCCACCCTGTAGTAGTCCTATGTTTGTCTTGCTTTGTTATTTTTATCTGTATTAAGCGGCCACCCTGAACGTAGCAACTATGAAATTGAACGTAAGAACTGTGAAACTGAACGTAACAACTGTGAAATTGAATGTAACAACTATGAAATTGAACGCAACATTTATGGTATGACGGAATGAGATATTTTGTTGTGAACTCTAAGTTATAGAAATACAGTACTGTATACCGTAGAAGAGTAGAGGATAATTTATTGCACAGTACTTTTACACAATGTTACGTACATTATACCGTTAAGTTACAAGTTGGCACTGAACCTTGTTTAAAGTATTGATCGCTTGAAAGAGTGTTCATTGTCCTATTGTTTCCTTGCATGAAGTGTTCGTGTATAATACGCCATTGAAATTGACAATTAAGCGGCCAGTTCCTCAAGTCCCGAGGGTGGCTGTTATATTCAGGTTCGACTGTATTTCACTTGCCTTCCGTCATATCTCAACAGATATTAACGCCCCTTCTACTTTTTGCGTTGTCTACCAATACACCTTACCTTTCGTTACATGTTAATTTATTGCATGCAATTCTGTCATAGGTAAATTATCAAAAATTCGTACAGTAATTATTGAAATAATTTATGTTAAGTGTATAAAATGTATGCAAATTTATTTAGGGTGGCATATCCTTAGCGTGAGCCATGTATGCACCATGTGTATATCAGAATACGACTGACAGTTGCATCATTTGTGGTTTGTTAGACTTGTTCATCTGGATCTTATTATGTTTGGTATCTCTTCTACTTTGGCTGATGCACTTCAGATGCTACCAAGTCTCACAACACTCTCTGTGTGGCCAGTCGAGGTATCATAACCCTTTTAAGTCCTCAGTAACCAACTTAAATTTCAGGAATGAGGCAATGTTTTATGAAGAGGTGTAGTAGTTGGGCTCTCGGTCGCTGATCTCCGTTAACTAATGTTGAAGTGTTTGCGCTCTTTTGTTACAATTCGTCTAGTTTCTACAAACAAAATGTAGCTGTGCTAGAAAGTGTGTATCGCTTTTTTTTTTAGCGGACTTAAGCCTGCGAGCAGTCTCTCGTTTCCTTGAAAATCCGTGGGGAAGAACACAAAACAATTTAGCCTCGCACGTCACGCTCACAGTCACGCTCGCATGCTCACTTGTTTTACGTTCTTCCCACGGATTTTCGAGGAAAAGAGAGACTGCTCGCAGTCTAAGCGGACAGAAGTCAATGTATTATAAATGTGTGGCAATCTTGAAAACACAGCATGCTTCCACACAGTTTTATGTTAAACATTTGATCAGTGATATCTTTCAATTTCAAGATATTTGGAATCAAACTCTAAAACAAATCTTCAGATTGGTGTTTTCTTCATTGTATTTCGCTGCATGTTTACTGCGATTCAGTAATGTTCTGTTTTGTAATTATTCCACAGGATAGTGCAGTGAACAGTCACTGCCTTGAAGCTGTGTTTAGACTCACTGATCTGTGTTGTTTAGACTGGGGTGTTGTTACTGGACCTCACTTGTCAATTCAGTTCACGGACCACAGATCATACAATCCGCATTCAAAAGGCATTTACTCCAGAGACGAGCCTCTGTTGCCCATTGCACCTCATCTTTGTTCTAATTTGTCATCGGAATTTCACATCCAGCAAGATTCTAACGGCAATCCAATGCTGTCTTTGAATGAACTGCACCGCATCTTAAGCAAGCGGCTTCCCTTAACGGACATCAGTGTGTTTAGAATTCCAGTGACGTCTGCCAGCAGGTTCTACTTTACAGCTTAACAATTCGTCCACGATGTATGGAAATTTTACAGGGATTTTCGTCAAGCCAGAATCAATATACAGAAGAGCCGCAAGTAACGAGAAACTAGAATATAGTACCAAAAAAGTAACGAGAAGTCAGACAGAATAGCAAAGCTCGCGCCTATGAGAAATAACTTGGTTATCATGTGATGTGACATTCTTGTGGAGAGGGAAGGAATTTGTCGCCAATTTTTTATGTCATCTCGTGGTCTTTTTGTTGTTGTTGTTGTTGTTGTTGTTGTTTTTTGTTTTGTTTTGTTTTGTTTCTTTTTTGTACAACAGTTAACGGCCACTGACGTGAGTTTTCGTTATGAACATCTTGGCTTTTATCTTATTCCCGCCGTTTTTCCTAAAAGCGTTCCTTTTTTGTTCTCTTGGGATAAGTTTCAAAGAAAGAAAATGTAGCACTTATGTTATTCTGGTCTCCAAACGTTGATTTTGACGCTGCTCTGAACAGAATAATGTTGTCCAAAAACACTGAAACGGCGGCCATATGGTGTATCAAACCAGTCCTGTGGGAGTTGAACTCTTTTCTGATGTAAACACTTTCTTTTGTTCCAATAAATTTGCATGAGTGCTGGCCACGTGACTAAAAACACTCTATAGGTATATTTGATACACCGTTACTATTTAATACTCTATTTGCAACTAGCATTTCCTCAGACAGTCATTTTATAAATCTTTTTACCCATAGAATCCACTCAGATGCGTGTGGACTTCAGTTTGTTTCGATTTCTTTTCTGAATAAATCACGTGTTCACATATGGTAGTGGTGTTTTTCTGTATCCCCATATTAGCGACTATCATTAGCGGTGGGAGAAATGATATTTTACAAATGCCACTTTCTGTTAACTGTAGTTACTAAACATTCAGCGCGAGGTTTTGGAAGGTTTGCACTGTCCTGTAAGTCGATTTTTTGCTCCATTGTGCGGCTTGACAACAAACTGAATCCTCGCAGGAAATAGACAGGTTACATCTCGGCGGGTACGTTATTAGTGGGCTTTTCAGAAGTGCTTCATCCATTTGAATCACAACATAATCCAGTTAACTCTTAAAATTAGAAATCAATTCAACAGTTCTCTGTAGACTGTCCTCTAAGTCCATGACGGATTGCGAAAGTTCGGCATGAATCTCCCCAGTAAGTGGATCGGTGTGGTGTTTCTGTTGAAATGAATGTTAAACTATGTCATAATCATTAATGGGATGCAACAAAATGCTTAATTTATAAGGCAATCAGGAAAACTCTAAAAGAAGGGTAGAAAATAGCTGACGGGGAACAACAAATCAAGATTGCGACGGAAACTTGAAAATGTAGGCTTATAGGCCGTCCGTGACTATGGCAACGTCCACACCACGCCGGAGAAATTTGAAATGGGCTTACCGTCCACACTAATCCGTCACGAAAACGGAGCTTTTCGAAAACACTTTTCAAACCGGGGAAATTTAAAAACGCCGGCTTTGCGTTTTCGTGTGGTCAACCATTGGCACGTCCCAGTCGAACTGTAACGAAGAGACTTCCAAGGTCATACGAAAATATCTATTGTGAGTTAAGAGACAAGCTACGGGAACTGCACTTCCAGTCTCAAAGGGAAAAGGAAGATCTCTCTTATCAGAAAACGCCGCTGTTCTTGGGCCATCCAGTATATTCGCCTCAGCTTCATAAAGCCTGGACTGACAGCGATGCAAAACAAGCGATAAATTCACTGACCTTAGCTCTTGTAATCAACTGTTTGAGACTGAGTTTAGCTGAGGACAGAAGCTGCACTGATTCAGCCTTGTTGTCTTTGCATTGGCTAACTTCCATGTACACTATAATTACAATTATGAATGAGGGAAATGATTAAAACGTAACACACACTACTTGAAAATAAAGCCAAGGGATGGTCTGAGAATCAGTTTGAAATGAGATAAATGGGAAGAAGAACCAGTTTATTACATCAACTTAGCAGTGCACTGTTACGTTTTTTAGTCTCTAGATCTTAGTCTAACATAATTCTCATTATTCGAAATCGCTGCGAATTTTTGTAACTTTCTTTCGCAGCGTCCTCTGTTGACATTCCTGGAATTACCTTTACATGCCATTGCCGTAATGAAATAAGAGGCAGATTCTGGACTTATGCGACAGTGATTTAAAAAGCAGGTCTCTTTTCCATCCTCAATTCGTAGGTTGTACATTGTTAACGGACACTGCCAGTGAACCAGGGAAGAACTGAAGAAAGATCGAACTTGGTAAGGCAGAGGGATGCTTGTCGGGACACTTAATACAAGCCAAAACCCAAACTAGTACTTTACTGGTGTGACATTTGGTTGACATGGTGTCACATTTCATTACCGAGCTTAAAATTCACAATCTATATTAACTTATCATTAGTACTTTAGCGTTTGGTCTGTAGCTTATTCTTGAACGAAGGGTTGCAAGGTTACTTAAACCAAGTGACTTAGTGTAAATTGTTGACAACTTAACTGATCAAATCTAACAATTTTAGATACGCTACACCAACAAAGTGCTACTTACTTTGACAAAGGTGAACAGTCAACTCTATGACTGCCTTGAACTGGCTGACATCATTTTCCCAGCCTGGAGCCTGGGTTCTAGTGCGATGGGCCTTGACCAGGAAGTTTAACGCCTGTGTAAATCAGTAAAATTGGAATACAGTTTGAATTTGCCAGTACTGATCTCTACCCCTCGTTGGAAGTCTGTACAAGACAAGAACAAACTTTGCCCTCGTTTCACTATAACATACCTTTTCTTTGTCTTCTTGAGACTCGCCATTTCGGTACAAATCTGAGTAAAGCTTCCACACCTCAAAATTGTTGGTGACCTTGACAGATAAGACAACTGCTGGTTATTCTCTTACGTTCATTGCAACAAAAACTTCAAAATAGCTAACTCCAAGCACTATAACACTGTACCTGTGATGTAAGCCTTCCCATCAATTTAAGCATCTTTGGTTTAAGAATTGAGGCTGAAAAATAAAATCCAACTGATTAGTAAAAGGACTCCATCTCTTATTATGTGGCCAGCTCCGTGAGTTGGAAAGATTAACAAAATCCTGCGCTGTGATTGGCTACCTGAGGGGGGCAAGATGGAGCTATCTTTCCCGCTGGGGACTACCCGCTGTGTCCCGCAAGAAAAAATTCCCCGAGAGCATCACAAACAAGAAATGAAAACACAATCTACCCAAAGATTCGACCCACCTGGTTGGTCCTGGTTGTCCAAAATTCCTTCGTTCACCGCTTTTACCAGAATGCCTAAAACCTACGACAACAAATAAAGTACAGATACATGAAACTATCGATCTTACGAACAAGATAAACACCAACCTTAATTAAAATCTGCCAAAGTAATCGGAAGGACAAGGATAGAATTTTCTGTCTCACCTCTGTATCACAGTACTTTTCTCGTAAGTCCATCAAGCGATGATATGCTGAAATAGCATCACTGAAGCCACCAACATCAACACTAACCTAACAAGGAACGACAGCACTAACTGTACCACAATTATTGAGAACTACGCACTGGTTATGCAGAATTGGGTATAGTTAAGGGATTCGAGAAAAGCAGCATGCGCTGCTACACGGTAACATCACTGCCGAGAGGAGAGGGTACATGAAAACTCCACATTCTCAGCTCGCAACCAAAGAAGTTAAACAAAAGTTCCTTGAATATGAAACAAAGTGCAAGAGCTATGACTCAAGACCTAATCACTTGCTAACCACGCGAGCCTTCCTGCCATGCTGGTGCACTTCGCCTTACATTAGGACATTGCTTCATACTGCAGCACACAACGGCAATTCTATTTTTCCGTATATTAACAGACATGATATTTTTCTAAGCAATTATGGAAGTAATTCTTGCTTTCCTTGGTATGTGAAAATATTCTCATATGCCAACGCAATCAAACTCCCAGTTTTTTTGGACATATTTATTACTTGTACAAGCATTATTTACAAACAGATAACTTCCATTGATACTAATACTAACATACTGTAAGTAATTACAATGAGTACTAATAATTTACAAACAAGTAACTTAAATTAATACCAACATACCAACGATAACACGAGTAATTACGATAACACTAATTACTAACCCAAAAAGCTGGATTAATGTCAAAACTACATTATTTTTTTTAATAGATCTCTAAACATAAATTTCAATTTTTATAAATTTAACGCAATCAGACTCACCACCAAAAAGTTCTCCCACATGTGCCAGCTGCCATAGTTGGCTTTCAGACCTTCCTTGAGAGCAAGGTGTGCTCGCACTCTAAAGTTACACATTCAGTAAATTATCACAAATCATCTATTTAATTTAGACAGCGTTTTTGTAGGGTCTTATTGGCCAGTGACAATCAGCCAGTCAAGGAACTGAACCTAAACAAACTAGCTGCTGTGTCTACTTTCTATTTCCTTGCACGTGATATTTAACAATTCTTCCACGAGCGCGAGTTGGCTATAGTCATCTCATATCCAACAAGCACGAGTGAATTTTAGCTGTTTTCTTAAAAACGCCACCAAAAGATAGAAAACTAAACTAAAATAAAAATTAAAACGCCCCAAAAATCACGCGCACGCTTACCATATTTGTAGAGTATGGTATAATGGATCATAAGCCATGATGGCTAAGCCAATGAAAACTCTCGAGTTGCATTATCCAATGATCCAGTTTTCAGTAAACAGGAATATCACGCGTAAGATTGTCTGCAGGGTTCCTCAACTCCCTTTGTCTCCGGACAAACAGAGTTACATCAGGAATGGTCATCTTGAAAAAAACTGCATTTTCTAGTTAGTCGTTCGTAATCCACTTCTATCTTCAGGGTGGTACATCTATCTTCCCCAGTCTTGCACCTCCTTTTCTGCTTTTGGTTTTGATATTGCATGTTTCGTTCGTTTTCTTCTACCTACTCTTTTGATTTTATCTTCCTTTGCAAGTGTTTAGTACACGCGGGCAAAAATAATAAGACTGATAAACGTGTTGTTCCAGTCTTACAAACCAAATCTACTTACTTTTGCCCTGTCTTTATGTAGATATTAGAGAGATTATTCCATGCTTCCCCATTCTGTTGAGAGAACGTCATAAAATCACACTCTAAAAATGTTTCAAAATAGATTACTTCACAAAAAGGTACAAATCCAATCGGAAACAATCAGTTGCTGATAGTTAATACCCCAATGCTACAGTCTTAAGGTTCACATTGACTTGGAACAACAAGACAAAATACACAAACAAAACCAAGCCCAGCATCAGGATAAATCGCTCACAATTAGCCACTGGCAAAACAAATCCTTGCTGTAAATCTAGAAGATTACAGCGGTAACAGACAGGGCAGACGTTCAACGTCTACCAACACATGACTTTAAAACTGTCATCAACCGTTACCAGAACTACCAAATGAGTGATGTAACAGTCACGCGCCCACTGACGCCCGCCTCAAATTACCTTTGAGCTCACTTCACGACAGCACACGTTATCATGATTGACAGCAGCTACTAGTAACCAGCCAATTACTGTATTAGCGCCAGTATTTTTTCTTTCTTGACATAATTTCAAAACATTGCTAAAAGCATTTTTCTCGGAGAGCAAGCTAAAAACAGCTCGCACAGTAAATGGAGTTAATCTATTACAGTCAAGACATTCCTGGAAAGAAGAGATTAACTTTGATAGGCACGTTAGTATTATACCTCACTATCAAGTGAAACACAGCGATGAAATGCTTTGGAAGAGAGTTGGAAATCTCCTGTCACCATTGCTGCACAACCAAGGGAAAACCACACTCCATGCTACAGAAAGATAACAATACACGTTATTAAAATCTGGATCATTGGATAATGCAGTTCAAGAGTTTTCATTTGCTTACCATTATACCATACTCTACAAATATGGTAGGCGTAGGCGTAACTTTTGGGGCGTTTTAATCTTTATTTTTATTTTAGTTTTCTATGTTTTGGAGGCGTTTTTAATAAAACAATTATTCCACTCGCGCTTGTTAGATATAGGATGATTATAGCCAACTGCGCCTCGTTGGCTCTATCATCTTATATCCAACACGCACTCGTGGAACAATTGTTAAATATGTTCTGTGATATATGTACAAAAATGAGGATCAAAATCATGGCTCATAGAGGTTATTCGTGACAGAACATTTTGGAAAACATTTTTTTTTTCACACACCATTTTTCCGAATAAATCACGAGTCAAGAAGCCACAATACACCCACCCCTCATCAGTCAATGTTAATGACTTCGCTGTAATCTTGTCCTTTAATTGTAAGTTTTAAAGATAATGACCAATGACCTGTGGTATAACGTTATTTATAGTATCAGGGGGGTAATTTTTGCAGCTCTCTTTGTTTAACTTGGTACATACCTGCAATGAGTTGAGTTCCAGCGACTTTTGGAAGCATGGTATTGACTTCGCATACTAAAAGACAACACAAAATACGTGTTAGTTTAAGTCATGAGCCACTTTTTTACTAATTCAGTCCTTTTTGAAGAATGTGAAACTAGATGTGCTTAGAATCATACCACATAACAAAAGCCAAGATGGAGACAAGCCAATTTACAGATGCCCTTGAAATGAAATAATGTAAACGAAAACTGGAAAATAACCATGAAATGATGTCTGCGTTTGCAGCATAAGTGAACATGTAGTAAAGGAGAGATCGCACTGCTTAACTCTAGGGTATCCCGGCATTCCTTTATTTTCAGCCAGATTACTGGTCTAACATAGCACTAGAGAAGGAAAGCTCTCGAGTTCTCGGCTACCGGTCGGTCGCTCCACCACTCAGATTCATATGAAGCAAACTTACCTCAGATGGCAGCATCACTTTCGTATAAAATAAATGATTGAACTCGGAAATGTTTTTCTAAGTAGCTTGTGTTGCTGACTGGATAACATATTTCTTAAGCATAACCTAACTGTAATATAATTATTTCTTTTCAATCCAGTAGTTTTCGTTGCGTCATTTCAAGAGTATAAATATAAGTCTAAATCCTCCCAGTGCAGAGACTTCCAAACGGGATATATGCGCACCAGGACACGGTCAGCAGTTTCTTAATCGCAATTGTAGTAGTGACTTTTACATATTAGGTGATTAATGCCTGGGTCCCGAATAGTAGAGTTGAAACTAAAAACCTGTCATTCTAGTCAGGGCAAAACCGCTCTGTATTGTGCTTAATACATATCTTACCTCTTTAGCCCTTAAATACAAATATCCCAGAGATCTTTGGGCTCTTGAATTCCGATGGCCTGATAGTTCCCAGGCCTTCTCGTAACAGCTAGCATCCTAAAGAACAGATGTAACCATTAACTAAATACCTTGTACAACTAGACTACCTTGACCACATGTTAAAAGTTGAGTAAACCAAACGACAAGTGCAATGAAATACAGATAAGGTTACACCCTTTCGGGCGGAGCCTTCCCGTATAAGCCATTATAAGGCGTACCCCCCCGGGGAGTTAACATTTCATTTAAATATGCTGAACTGTTACCTTTAATGTATCGCCTAAAAGACACCATAAAAGGGCAGTTTCTTTTATCTTCAGTTGGTCTCGAATAAGTGTTTCTGCCTACAAAGAAATTAAATAAATACTCAAAATACTAGCATTCAAACTGCTTGCTGATGACATAAAGGAATAAAATTAATAAATGGGAATTAGCAGAGACACTTTCTCAGAGTAGCCATTTATTCGCTGTTCCAGACCCAATTGAACTCTTACACGTTGCTGTCTTCCATAACTGTCCTTACTTTCTCACCCACCCACCCACCTACCGAGACTACGAGATCAATTTTAGTTTACAACGCTATCAGCTGCAAAGAAACCAACAGCTTGTTCCTAAATGCAACGTCAACACTAATTTAAATATCTCTAGCCAGTGCTATGCATAAATTTAAAAATAACCTATTGTTCTCATCCTCGATGTTACTCACAGAATTTTGAGGAAGGACACAATAGTAAATCATTGGTGGTACACTGCCAAGATGGTGCATTTTAATAATTGAAGGCTTTCGTGCAAAAAGGGGGTATATAGCATTTTGGGGCGATTTTTATTTTTTGCAGGATCGAGCTAATTTTTGGCAGACTGACTTGTTTTGACACGAAAGGCATCGTAATTGTTTTTGTTGATTTGCGCTTCGTTTTCGAGAAATAACGTATGCAAAAAACTCAGTTTTCCAAGGGTACCTTTTGAAGATCTTTTGTTGAGCGAAAAACAAAAGAAACCTTTGTTTTGCTGAACGATGAAGTCACCGAAGCGTGGTATTTGCTGCTAGTTTTACTATTCATATAATTACACAAATCTCTTCCTGTTGCTTCGTTAGCGCAAGCGAATAAGTCGCCGAACGGGCCGGATACGAGTTTGTTTTGTCGAGACACCGGTTCGATACGGGGTCGGTCGATTTTTTTGTCCGGTCTATTTCTCTACTATCACATTTCTCAAAAATCAAAACATCTATTTAAAAAAAAAAACCGTGCTGTCGAAGCTGCTAAAAGTAACGGTTTAAGTTTGCGCCACGTCAAAATCCACCTTGGAAGGATTCGCTCCAAAAGATGCCGCTCGGAAAACTGAGTTTCTTTGCATACTCGAAAACGAAGCGCAAATCAACAAACACAATTACGCAACGATGCCTTTCATGTCAAAACAAGTCAGTCTGCCGAAAATTAGCTCGATCCTGCAAAATATAAAAATCGGCCCAAAATGCTATATACGCCCTTTTAGATATCAGATCTCTCATTAATTATCAATGAGAGATCTGATATCTAAAAGGGCTGATCTGATGTCAAGTCCAGCTGCAGTACTATGAGCTATGACTATTGTGATTTTTCTTCAGTGTTTCCATGTCTCTCACCTTGGCATACCACCCCAAGCTCTGGTAACAAACTGCAAGATCCTCCCAGGAATGCAATTTTTGGAAAATCTCCACAGCACTTTTGACCACACCCAAGCCAAGCAGCAACTGTGCTAAATCTCTCTAAAGCAAACAAAAATTAAAAAAAAAAAAAGCAATAATCACAGTACAGCTTTCAAGTCTCTATATGTTCCATATAGTTTGGAGCAACATGATGGAACCATTCTACATAGCAATCTAGGAGAAGGAAGGTTTTAATTAAAACATCTTCTCATTCTTCCTAAATATCCAAATGTTGCACAGAAGCAAAAAAAAAGGCAAAGTCAATAGCAACTAAGGTTAATGCCATTTATGTTGTAAGGAGTTATTTAAGACAGGACATGCATGTATCTATTAGAATGTCTAAGGAAAGATAAGAAAATAACAAGTAAATGCAAAACAAATTGCTCAATTGTTTCATTTTTTTTAATATGATCATGACTTCCTTGAGATACAATGAATTTACCTGGAAAGTCCATTTTGGTGGAAGAGGTACACAGTAAAACAACATCTGCCTTTCAGCAACCTGAATTATTTCATAAATGACTAAGTGAAAAGTAATTTTGTACAATCCTCATGAAACCGTGGATAAGATATACCGGTATGTGACCATGCTAGCAAATGTCACCTATTGACTAGCACCAGTAATAGTACTGTTTGTTCTTCACTATTTCAAAAACAACCTTAGATGCTCCTGGGGGTTATGGTTGCAATAATGCTGCACTAGTGTGAGTTTAAAAAGAAAGAGAAAAGTGCAAACTAAGTGTAGTCTTTGCATGGAAAGCAGTGACAAGGGAGAAAGAGGGGAACATTGGGGTTTGCAGTATTGGAAAATTTTTTTGCAGAACTCGGGTAATTTTAATTTTGAATTTTGAATTGCAGCATTCTCCAAACCTGTGGGATCTAGTTTTTGAGTTATTTTTTTGTAAAAAAAAATACCTCTTAGTCGGCGCGTCGGGTATGTTATGGACGGGTCAATGGATGAGTGAGTGAGTGAGTGAGTGAGTGAGAGATGTATGTATGTCACACCAATCAGATTGGATCTACTATAAACAGCCAATCAAATTTCTTGTTGTAAAGGTAAATGGTATGTGAGAAGATTTGATCCCGATAGAGTTCAGAACGGCCATATTTATTCTTCTATAAAAGAGGAGGAAGTATTCATATATTGGGTTTACTTCGACATTTTTTTGTCGGTTAGGCTGAGGATTTTAGTTAAATGAACGAGATGAGCGTTCAGGTTTGAAACAGTTCGTGAGTTAGTAGTATGCAAATGCAACGAGATATTTTTATTTTTAGTTACAAAGGTAACTTGATACTTTTGTTTTTCACAAGGAGTAAATTCAATTAGAGGTCACGAATCGTCGCTTCTAGTTCTTAGGACATGTTTTAGAGGGGACGAGACTTTAGATTTGAAACAGTTCTAACATTTACAATAGTAAGTGCGGGTAACGATTGTTTTGTTCTTGTTGCATGCAAATATAACGAGATATTTTTGTTTTTTAGTTACAAAGTGTAATTTGACACTCTTGTTTTTCACAAAGGAGTAAATTGAATTAGAGCGGACGAATAGTCACCACTCTTTCGCACGAGATGTTTGCTATCTTTAGTAACAAATGGTAACTTAACACTTTTGTTTTTTATATGGGAGTAAATTCAGTTAGAGCTGACAAGTTATTGGCTGTTGTTTCAAGGATATTAAACAAAAAAGAAGCTTTCATTTCTGGACGGCTTTTACGTCTCTGCTGTAGCAGCTTAATAGTTTTATTTGATGACATTCATTTCAGTGCGATATTTTTAAAGGTAAAAAGTTTGAAAACTGTTCAAATGATCTTTGAAGACTGCGCGGCACCAAGTTAAAGTGTAATTTAATTAAATCAGACTTTCAATGTGTCAGAGGTTTTTTCTCTTTCTTTCTATTTTCGGTGAAGTTGTGTTGTGTTGTGTTGTGTAGAAAGGTAAACTTACGACTCGTATAAAATGCCGAAAAGTCTCTAAATTAACTTGAGTATTTTTGAACAAAAATTCCTCTTGGGGGTTGGAGGGATTATGTGATCAGTGAGTGATGGAGTTATGCATGTGCACGTGTCACACCAATCAGAGTGCGGGTTGTATCAAAGAACGAATCAAATTGCCTGATAGAAAATAAGATGGTATCTACATCAATCTGAAGACGTGTCAGATTACTGTAGTTTATGCAGTCAAACATTTTATGGCTTACTATTCAGCTATCTTACCACGACTGATGTAACATCGCAACCAAAAAAAACTTTTCAAATTAACCAAATCATTACTGTACCACGAATGCTCCAATCTCCGACACTTCACACAAAAAAATAACTCTTGCACGCCTTGCGTGCCTATGTTTTAGCATTTAGACAGTAATAAGTATTATCCTCCAAGTCCTCCAACATTTTCTGAGCCTTTTCTAGTTTCCAATCGGAAAAGAGTAAGTTACCTTTTGTTAATTATTAGCCAACATGCCAATGGATGTAACTTATTTTGTCTAAATTGAACATTGCCTGACTTAACGACCATTATAAAATTCCTAATAATTGTTATATGCTATCTGCTCTAAACTTGACATACAGAGTCATGGTTATGGTATGAAATTCAGTTTTGACTCGGCATTGCAGTGTTGTGGTATATGGCATTTTTTTTTTTTTTTTTTTTTTTGATATTGTGGTATTTGCGGATTTTTTTGCGGTATTACAGTGTTTAGAAACCCCTCAATGTTCCCTCAAAAAAGACAAATACATTACAAGCCAGTCAACAGAGTCATTCACATCATGCATGCCCTAAAACAATAAACCAACCTGATATCTGGAGGTTTCCAAACAAGCAGTTTAAGATTAACATGATTTTATTTTATGAACTTGTTATTTTGAATTTTGAACAACTTGCAAAGTTACATGTACACACTACAAATAGTTATCACATACAAGCATTGACTTCATGTACACCCCAGACAGATTTCACAACAAACAGCAGAAAAACAACTGACCTCAGGAGAGGAATGTTCAATGGAATCCACTAGAGCCTACCAAAACAAAAGGAGAAAAAAAAAATGTAGGTCATGAAAAATACACAATGTTCACCACAACAGGAAATGCAAATGTGTGGTGCATAACAATATAACAAGAACGTATTGAAGTAATACAGAATATAATGTGAATAACTAACCTCTAACTGCATCATTGACCTCTCCACTCGTCTACTTGATTCTTTTTCTAATCTGCTTCTCATCAATAGTGCCATCATGTCAATACACCAAGCCTTGGGCCTATTTGTGATTACCTGCAGAAAAAATCAACTCTTACCATTTAGCTCAATTCAATTGATGAATTGAAGTGATGCAGAAATGATGCTGGAATGGAATGGTATTAATTTCCTAATATTTGTACACATTTTCTGCTTCCAGTCATCTCTAAAGAAAATCAACAATAAGAATGAAATTCTCTTAAATGCGCCTTTTAATATGCTTGGTTAGCTGAAAAACACTTACTATCATGCAAAAGTCAATGCAACACTTTCTGTTTCTTTTTCAGCCAATGTTAAGGAAAATGATATGGCTTTATGACAAAACTTACCTCCAAATATGCCAACAGCTTTTCTTTGTTAAGTTTGCTAACTGCCTGACTCTTCTTGTGTTCAAAACTACAAAAAATGTAAGGTTAATTTGTTAATTTGATTTTGACAAATCAGCATGGTCTACAGGGGTTTATAGTTAAAAAAGTGGAAGGTGAGTCAACGCAGGCAAACAATCTTAGTCATGATTATTTTGTAGAAGTGGGTCTCTTGCATAAATAATTCTAAATTTTACCAACATTTTCACAAAACTTAACCCTTCAAGAGGCATTTGAAACCAATTAATTCACACAGATAAACAAAGATCCAAAAAGAACAGAATTCGATGGTGCATTTTGTAAACAATTCAAGCTTCTAGTTGATAGATTTTCTTCATTTTTTTCACTAAACATAGAAAATCAGTAAAGAAAATGATCCATCAAAAGAAAAATAGGGGTCACCGAACGTCCAAGATCATTAAAGCTAGGCGAAGCTATAGCAATGGCCATCTGCCCCATCATTGTTCATTATTTTTATTGCTTAGCGCACGCTCTCATGCATGACGTGGTAAGTGAATTTGCATGTGCAGTAAGGATGCACAGAAACAATTAACGTGAACGTCCTTAAGTGCACGTTAGCAGGTTTTAATACACAATTTAAGAAGCAAAAGAAAGTTTTTCACTTTTATTCGCTAAAAAAAGTTAAGGACACTTGGCAATAAATCACGAAACATTCTGGCAACAAAGACGGCTTTAAATTTTAGCCGGCTCTACAGCAGATTATTTAAAGAACATATTAAGTTACTCCTGATCATTAAGTTTTTCTTGGTGTGTACTCCATGAAAAAATGCAAGCTATGCCCAGGACTCCATTAGGTGCTTTTGAACAAGGTATTTTGAAAGGGTCTTTTAAATAACAAAATGCCAGCTTTCCTTATGTTTTCCTTATTTCTATAGCTTGGCTTGGGTGTAGGCTCTCTGTATAGTCCACTACAGGGGCTGACTGCCCCAATATGCCTACCACAGGAAAGAACTGTCCCGAGACTGCTGACTTGGTCTAAAAGCAGACCACAACTGAACAACATTTTAAACTGTTACGGTAACTGAATTTTAGAGAAATATTCTACGTTTGAATGATTTGCATTATTACATTTATTCCATGGTAAATTCAGAATTTGAATCAAAGAACCAGAACTGTTCTGGGGTAAGTAAGAAAAAAAAACATCCAGTAAGATTCTCCAACTTTGGATACACATTTCAGGAAAACTACACATAAGGGTCAAGCAGTAAAATTAATACCAGAATGACATAATTTGTTTGTTTTTTGTTGTTTTTTTTTTGTTATATTAAACTGATTGACTCTTACGGTAAAGACAAATTTAGTTGAACAAGTTCACCAGCCATTTCAACTGCTCTAAATACTAAATTACAATCAAATACAGAAAAGTTGGGTTCACAAGCAACTGTTCATTAAAATAACAAGTCTTACGTCAGTCCAAGGATGACAGCCTGATCTAAGGCACTGAGAACAGTCTGGCTAATTTGCTGAGTATTTGTATCTTTGAACTGGATCTTATTCAGAAGTACATCATCATCAAGTGCAACATCCTAAGCAAGAAAAATAAAGAACAGCAAGTGATGAATGTAAACAGGACAAGCATTTTTGTGATTATTCTACTAGAGAGAACAAACCACCACATTCCTTCTACATGTATGGTACCCATCAAATTACATGTAATAATATTTTAGGGCAGCTTGTTTTTGTGTTAAACTACTTTCAGAAAAATTAATTCTTAGTTCTCAACAACATTTCTACATGCACAAGAATTGAAATATTGTAAAGGTATTTATCACACTTTATTTAAAGGAGCTCAGTCACGGTTTGCACATATTGAAAAGATTAGCCGCAATTTTTCAAATTCGTTGTTTGTAATCCATGTCAATCTTCTCTATCCTTAGCCATCTTTGTTCTTTTATGGTTTATCATTATCTCTTTGGTGTTTTTCTATCTTATTAAACTGTTATTTTCAGGTTTCCTACCATTTAAAGGTTATTTTATACGTGGCCAAAATAACTCAAAATACCGTGACTGAGCTCCTTTAAAATAAAATAAAAACATTGGATACGCATGACAGCATTACAAAGTATACACATATCATCAGTAATACATGTACTTGATCAGAGTATAATTCACATTTAGCTTCTCTATTTTTGTGTAAGACAATACTCATTAACCATGGCTATAAACAAATTGACTGACAGATGGAAATACAGACAAACAGGTGGACAGACAGACAGACTGACAGACTGTGAGTGATTAACTGGTGAGTTTCTAGCCTTCTACCATAATTTAGTCATGATTATTATTATCATTACTAGTGACTAAAAAGTAACTTACTCTAGGCAAATTCTGTCGGTTAATCATTTCAGTACATTCATCTGCAGGATAACCAAAATGTTATCAATTTTAAGAGGAAAGCACAAACATGTAGCTACAAACATCAGCAATTTAATACTAAAGTGCAGTGTGTACGTACGTACAATCACTGACTGTTCTTTTAATTATTAAAAAAACTTATTACGTTACTCATGCCGAAGTTTGATGTATCTTTATTACAGTCATACTATACTTATTCATTTCATTTGTTTAAATGCATGTAGCAGCATCATACTGAGGATTATCCACCTCTTCTGATACAAAAGTTTCATGCAAGAGGCAAAGTCAATTATCTGATGAGTAGAAGTTTTTAACTATAGTTATCTACATGAGCCAAAAATCCATGACTCTGAATTAAAGCTCTGGGCTCAACAGCAGCTAGTGTCTGTATAAATGTGAAAAAAGTTTATGCTGTCTTTCTCTCTTCAGCAAGAAGTCTAAAGCTAGAAATAATAGTACAGCTACAGATATTAACATGTGGAACCTGACAAAGAAACAGGTTTTTAAAAGTTCTCTGTCAAGCACAATGCTACCCACTGATCTATGAACAATAAATTGCTTTCAGATCGATGGAAACAAATTTGTTACTGCCCTACCTGTTGGAATTCCATTGATGGTTCCTTCTCTTTGAACCAATAATACTGGCTGAGCAAAATCATTTTCTTGAAATTTTGTTCTCTTTCCAAGAGCACCTGACAAATGAACAATACAAATGTTCACGGAAGGTTTATTATCAAACATTACAGTCATGCAGTTACTTCAAAAATATCTTGTTTTGATATTAACTACTTATTAACCAAGAGTGAGGTCTTTATGGGAAAATCTCAAACCGAGACCTTACTGTATTGACTGAACAATAGCGAGGTTAATAAGTTGTTTATCATATGACTTTTTGCTTTGGTTTTGCGGGCCCGTAATCAGCCCATGGGCATTACGGGAGAATAATGCCTTACAACTGGCCAATCAGAGTGCACGTTACAACAGCTACAAACACAATCCATGTAATAATTACAAATAATGGAAACTTAAGAGTGCAGTTATTGGAGACCAAGACCAAGTAGTTAAGGTGCCAGTATTAAAACACGGATGTTCCATGTTCAAAGTCCCCTCTGATGATGACTGGCTAACTGGAATTGTTTTACAGCAGATCCAAGTTCAACTACTCGACCATGGTTGTGAATAACCAACCGGTGTGCCTCCTGCCAGTTGGGGTTTTTAACCTTGCCACAGTTAATTTTAATGTCTATTACCAAATATTTGTTTTTGACAATTAAATATATAATTTATTATAAATTAATAATTGCTGGCCCAGTAGCCTTTGTGGTATAGACACTGACCATCTCTAGTTAATTTTAATGAATTCAGCTTTAAGATAACGTCTGCATCCACTTGTAGTTTTAGAAAAGATGACTTTGTATATACTTAAAAACTTATGCTAACAATCTCTTATTGTATATATCGCTGACTTAGGTTCAAACTTTTTTTCTGTAAATACCCCTAGTTTTTAGTTTTTTTAGTTACTTAGCGATTAGTTAATTACAAACAACCCCACAAGCTCATGTAGCTTTAATACTCATCGTTTTAAAATAAAGGTTATCTATCTATCTATCTATCTATCAAGAATAAATAAAGTCATTTTTTTCTTTAGTAATATTTTACCTGTGATTTCAACTTGTAAGCCTAAGTTGGACTGAGCCACAGTGAAATGTTCCTGAAAGTATGCATGTAGGATTTATTGGGAGTTCAATGCAACCTGCTGCTACCCCAAAGACCCTCACCAATAAACAATGAAAGAATTGAAAAAAATTGAAAAAATATCTAATAAGAGAAGCAATCTTCACCAGGAGATTGTCTGGAGATTAAACATGTTTTTAATGTGATAGCAGGGATGTGATCTACAAAAGCCCAGGTGCCACACATGACTAACTTTTGCCTTTGGACGACTCAATAAAACTTACTTCTTTCATGGAAACTTAAGTGCTGGGCACCCAGGATTTCATGGCAAGCGCATTGTAATTAACTACTCACTTACCCTGGCTTTTGTGGTGTCATAGTAGTAAAGATATAAATATCCCAGTTCAAGGTGGATCTGGGTTGCGACACTCCTAATGAAAACAGTTACAAAATGGTGTTAATTAATTAGTTTCAGTAGGTTATCCTGTGAATGCAAGTGCAATAAAGGATTGGCACTACAAGTGATATTTGAAAGTTATGCATGAATGTAATTTGAAAGAATTTTCAAATATCATGGCCAGTGCAAGTCCTGAATTGCTCATTACATTGATTAATGACAGAGTCAATGTTCCCGTGGATATGGATTTGCATTTGCCTACTCTCAGCCAATCATACTAAGGTAATTTTCTCAGTCATATATTATAAATATTAATGAACCTCATAAAATTGAAATAAAATAAATACTGTTGGCTATTTTTCCAAATTTTTCCAAATATCAATTCACTGAGATGGACCTCCTTTTCCCAGGTATAAGGTGAAGCTATATACAACCTTGTGATGGCAAGCACATAACTATAACCACTATTAGGTCAATCAATTAATCAATAATTGCTAATTTATACATGCAGGCCTACAGCCTATGGGAGCATAAGCTCATTAAACAACAAGTGGCAGTTAGTATACATACAAACCTTCATTATATTATCCACCATTAGATACCACTTTAAGTACTTTATTCAATGAGATTTGTCAATAATCATATAGTGTGACAGGTGCCATGGGCGGTGACCTGTGGGAGGTTGCCATGCTTACACCATTTATATGCATTTTTTCAATGCTCACTTGCTTATTGCCTACTTTGATGTCAAATACACCAACCCTCCATTTGAATAAAGTCAGGTGTTTAGTTAATTAAAACTACATGAATTCGCACTTGGTATGTTTCTACTGTACACTGCATCAGCAGCACAGTGTTAGCCTAACCACTAAGAGGGCACAACACTTGGGATATAACATTAACATGATGGCTGTTTTTAAAGGGGTTCTTTATACAATATGATGCCTGAGCTTTTCTTTGTGACAGGGAAGAGCGGCAATTAATTCAGTTTCGTGTTAGTGAGGTGATTGTAAGGGAGCTACTGCATCGGTGAACTATTCAGTATACTTTTTGAAGATCGATGGTGAGTTGAATTCAGTACACAGATTGCTTGTTAACTTTATGAATGCATTTGAAACACTACCATAGTTAATTCTATTTTGAACAATACTACTTTATTTTAACATGCATTCAAATTGTACCTGTTTCTTTCAACAGAAAGAAAAGTTGTCCTCTCTTGAACTGTGGGAAAAAATATAATTATATCATAACGTTTGTGTTGTAAGTAATTAATGTGCTTGCAGGGTAAGTAAAAGCAAATAGTCAAGGGTACAAAATATACAGTGCACTACAGTCACTTAACTGTCCAGTGAGAGAGATAGTACTCATGACAACTGCCTTATTAAACATGACAATTTGTACAAAATTATATTTCTTTTCCCAACTCAGTTATTTAGTTGTAAAGGAAACAGCAAGCATGCCTACTTTACTTAGTTGAGTACAGTACCGCTCAAAGGCCAAGAATGGTCCTGAATGGTCCATGTTTGCTTTTAAACATGTCACTGTTAACCTTTCTTTCATGTATACAGCACCTTTCTACTGAAGTGAAGTTAATGATTTCATAAATCGTGGCGTTCGTTTGGCGAAAGAAGCCACTGGGATTGACCAGCAAAAGAAGCAATTTCAGCGTACAGGTCTGGACACTGTGGACGTCATGAACGATATGTTTTCGACTGAAAACTGAAAAATTTGCGGCGTATATATTCACAGATACCATTCTCAAACCATGTGGGTTGAAAATTTCTGGAGTTACATCTTTTATGAACGTGGTAAACATGGGAAATCCGGCGCCGGCACTCACAAACGAAGCTTCGTCAGATCGCGCAAAGTTTCGCTGTGTTGTTGCTGCATTGTTTGCTTCACAATAGGCTATTAAAATCTTGCAAGAAGTTCAGGCAACCGTACTTACAGTTTTTTAAAGCTCTCACGAGACGAAAGTCTTGTCTCTCAAGACGAGAGTCACATCTCTCGAGACGACATTCTTGTTTTGAGAGACGAGAATCTCGTCTCGCGAGAAGGTGGTAACTTACTTTTGAGCAGTACATGCAGTACATGCATAATACTTTTGATAAACTGATTAAAGCTGTATAATAAGATGATATATAACAATATTATTATGATAGTATGATATTTTATTATTACTGTGCATGTACTTCATCACAATGAACAACCACAGACGTTCATTTACATCACTTGTACATTCCCTGATACCCATTTCAGTACAATTGGGTGGAGAGCTGCACTGTGAGAGTATTTTTAAGTGTCTTCCTTGAAGCCAGTCTGCTCACTCCAAAGCCCAGTGAGCTAACCATTACACCATGACTGCACAGGTTTTTAATGCAACAAAATGAAACATTTCTGCACAGTTTACTTAACAACAGAATATATAATGCACAATGCACAACAGACCTTTGTCCATTAAATGGAATATTTTATTCTTCATCAGCTCATTTTGTTCATCTAAGAGTTGTCTCTGTATTGTTAGACACCTCAAGGCCCAGATACAAGTAGACTGCAACAAAGAACTCAATAAGTAAGCACACCCTGTCTGTTAGTAATACTTTCAACTATAGCAGATTTGTACATTGTTATTCTGGCAGGTGCAATGTAAACATTGTAGCTGATTTAGGCAAACTTTACCCAGACTTACAAAATACCTAGTGCACTTTTTCAAGTTAAAAACAACAGAACATAGAATAAATTACAATATTTAGAGAGGAAGCCACATCAGCCTTACCTGGTTTTCATGCAGGTCCTCTATTCTGGTCGAATTGGAATTTGGAGATGTTGGTTTTAGTGGAGGAAGGAAAACCGGAGGAACCCGGTGCATGGCTTTAAGGATGCTCAAAATTTGCCAAAAATGCATGATTAGAAATGACTGGATGACATGCAGATGAAATTTAGTTGAACATCTGCAGTAGACAAAGGATACGACAACAATGACAAACATTATCGCGAGATTAAAAAATTAATAAACTGCTTTATCTTATTATTGACTTTTTTAATCATTACCTGGCAGACAGTCAAGGATTCTTCACATTCAACTAAGATTGCTTTGGCAGTCAAGAAAAGCAGGGGGGCATCCATCAAAGGATTGGTAAAGGACTGAAAGAAAAAGTACTTGACTATGTTGCAATCTATTTGTGATGATTATATCTTTAAACAGTGATAAATAGCTCAGCATATTGAACATGTATTTCCTGTAATGAGGAAAATCTTAGCTGTATTCAAGCTTTGAAGATAAAAGAGTTATGTTACCAAGGAGAAGAGGGTACTTGACCCATGTCTGGGTATAGAGGTGCTGCCAAGGGTCAGGAAACCCTGACCCTGTTTAGGACAAAAATACTCTGAAATTTTCCAAGGCCAATTCAAATTATCTGTTTTTCCCGTTGACTTCTGAATTTTTCAGTGGCTTCTCACCACTCACATCCAAAGGCACTATAAATGCAAGGAAACCACTCTCACACACTTACATGCCTTTAATTCAAAATTAAAGATGACAACAACACATAGGCGAGCAATAATAAGCCCCTTTTTTAGCTCTGACAAAGAAGAAGCCACCAAATATTAAGCAAGGCAAAAAAGCAAAAATCCCTGAGTAGACAATTTTAAATATACATGTATTCTAATCACCAATCTGTTCTTGTTCTTGTTCATACACTATTTTTGCTATTTATAAATATATTTACAACATAACAAAGTATAAGGCAAGGAGGCCCAGGAAAGCTATTAGGCTTAAGTAAAGGACTACCTTAAAGATACCTAAGACTTAACAAAAAGAATAAAACTGCTGGACATCATTTGCTTAGCTTAACATGAAGTGAAATAATAACTTAGAGGCATAGATGTACTGTAAGACCCTCATCCAGCCTACTCATATTTCATTTTAAAACATATTTTTAATAATTTTATATTGTTGTACCTCTCCATCTTGACTGAGTCTTGCTATAATCTGTTGATTAGAGCATTCTTGCCCAGACTGTGGCAGCACTGAAGCAAGTGAAGGTATTGGGCCAGTCCAGTTACACTGAATAAAGAGGTCAAGACAAGCCACACCTGTGAAAAACACCAACGCATGTCTGCCAAGAAAAAGATGTTTGCTTTAAAGCAATGAAGAGAGTTGATAATTTGTCATAACACCCATAAAAAATTGTAAAATTATAACATAAATTATAAATGTTTATAGGAGATATTGGAGAGTTAGCCTCTTCCAGGCATTCAGTCACTTGGAGCCCAGGGCAAAAAATGTCAGCGAGTGAAAAAATAGGGAGAAGTGCAGCGACAAAAAGCGAAAGCTTCCTCTTGCAGCGCTTTTTGTATTTTTTGCGTGCAATTTTAGGTAAAATCAATTACTACAATTTGTATGTATGGTACCGTAGTTTCTTTAAGAAAACTGGCCAGAGATGAAAATTCTTTAAGTTGCATATGAAGGCAATACACCATCACGCTCCACTGATTCATTTTGAGAGATACATGTAAGGCTTTGTTGGAAAGCCAGTACTCTAGTCATGTCAATATTTGTTAATTTTCTACACATTAATGTTGCAGTTCCTAGGGAGTAATGCTTTAATTATCCCGACAAACACAAGCAATAAACACGCGTTCTATGGCGTAAAGGGGGGAACACCGCTCCGCAATCGGCGTGACAGACGAACTTCCATTGCGTGACCAAATGCCAAACTTATCTCCCCAACGGTTAATTCTGCACTGGATCGGACAAGTCGGCGAGGCCAAAAGCTTGCACGTCCTAGTAGCGTAACTCTAAACGGCACTACGAGCTGACCTCCGGTCAGCATCGTGCTAGAGTGTAGACAGTTCTCAAGCCTTACTTATCTCCCCAGCACTACGAGCCGACTCCGCCGGCATGTGCTGGATCGGACAAGAAGAGGCATAAAAGAGCATTAAATAGCGCCACTAAATTAGCGAAAACGAAGCTTGGGGAAGTCGCTGCAAGACTTAACCGATAGCGTGTCACGAGAGGTGAACCCCAGTTTATTATTTATATTAATGAACAACGACAATAAAGCTCCAAAGGGAGGGAAGGGTGGGAGTTACAATTTCGAGGGCTAACTAAAAGTTACAGTAGTGATATAACGAGCGAATGATGCTTAAGTCCAAGCTAAGCCTCTTTTATAGGTAGACTGATGTCTAGGTTTAAACCAATATAAAATCGTGTACCATGAAACGTACAGGGTCCATGCGGCCTTGAACGAAACAAGAATGGGGCTATTTAAAAGACTAGCCATACAAAAAGCATGATATAGTTAAACCGGACGTTGTTGCAACATGTATACATGAAAGGCTATTGTGAATATTGTTTAAACTAGACAAGAAAGACTTCTATAATGTTCTAATGCGTAACAGTTCTATTGCGTTACGTTTAACAACAGTAAGCTAGTGACTGTACGTAAATAGCGTCACGCTCCATTAACTGCGCTTTAACGATTGACTTTAAAGCTTTATTTATTAAAATAAATATATTTGAGCAAACTTCCAGTACCTTCCAAATTTGCAAGAAAAAATTACAGACACACGAATAACTGCACACACTTAAAGCAAAGCTGCCAACTTAAAATAGTGTACATCCTTGCCTGCATAGCTGATGATGGGGTTTAACTTTTTGGTAGTGTTTCATGGGGCAGAATGAGCCTCTCCTTCGCCGCTTGTTCTGCACCATGAAAGGCCACCAAAAAATTCCTCCAAAACTGCCAGCTAGGCAAGCTACATGTAAGTACTGTCCATCCCTAAGTTCTTTTAGCAAAGTAATTGTCATTAAAAGTTTAAAAAAAAAAAGAAGTTTCAAAGAAATTATTCAATTATTCAAAACCTCAGCTGACCTGACAGGTGAGCATTCATTCTCTTGTAACAACAATATCTCTTTCATCAACTGATCATTATCTGTAATGCAAAAAGATAAATTGTACTACAGGGGCTCTCGTTTCCACAGAGGCTTAAAGGTGGTTTTTATCATATGGGAAGTATCCACTGAGTGATGTCAGTGCAGGCGTAATGTAACATGAGAGGATATAGCTGGAGCAGGCTTGCCCTCAGGTGGATCTTTCAACTTTTGTGTCTGCACTCACCTTGCTCAGCAGATTTCTGTAATGAATATCTGAACCTTGGCAGAGAGAGGTTGGGGCTGAAGA
This sequence comes from Orbicella faveolata, assembly GCF_042242905.1. Lineage (NCBI taxonomy): Eukaryota > Metazoa > Cnidaria > Anthozoa > Scleractinia > Merulinidae > Orbicella > Orbicella faveolata. The sequence continues at coordinate 22,702,737 of NW_028301552.1, forward strand.
GAGGCAATGAGAGAGTTTAAAGAGTCTTGCCCAGGAATGCTGGTTTAACACAATTAGCCTACTGGCAAAGGCAAAAGGTGTAGAGGACTGTTTATGATAGATAGGTCATCTGGATAAAATGATAATTGCAAAATTAACACGAAGTAAATATTTAAAGTCCTGACAAATAACCCAAGAATTTCTTTCTGGGTGTTGGTCCAAGAAAATAAACTTGGGATCTCATCAGGCAAACAAAAATTTTATTGACCAAGATGCTCGCTCAGGAAACCAACAAGAACTAATTCAGAAATCATGGGTTCAGTTTCCACCAGTTTCCCACCAAGGTAGCAAATTATAATAATAATAATAATAATAATAATAATAATAATAATAATAATAATAATAATAATAATAATAATAATAAACACTTTCTTGAATGAACACCAGCTCCTACCATCAGAGCAGAAAGGCTGTAAGAGAGGGAGCTACAGATGCAAAGACCAACTCCTGATAAACAAGATGATTCTGGAGGACTGTAAGACCAAGGAAAAGAACCTATCCACAGCCTGGATAGACTATAAGAAAGCATTTGATAGTGTACCTCACACATGGATAATAAAGTGCATGGAAATCTATAAGATCTGCCCTGTGACTGTCAACTTTATCGCAGAAAGCATGAAATGTTGGAAGACAACTTTACACCTCAACCACGCTGAAGGGTCAATGGCATCAAGGCCTAACAATATCAAAATTGGAATCTTTCAAGGAGACTCTCTCTCTCCACTCCTATTCTGTCTTACCCTTGCTCCACTGAGCTCATTACTAAAGGCAACCACTTATGGGTATGAAGCCCAGGGTAGAACAATCAGCCACCTCTTTTATATGGACGACCTAAAAACATATGCAAAAAGTGACAGCCGGCAAACCAGCCTACTCAATATTGTAAAGACATCCAGCAATGATATCAAGATGGAATTTGAGCTGGACAACTGCACTAAAGCTACATTCAAAAGAGGAAAGCTGACAGAAACTTCCGATCTACAACTTGACATTGACACCTGCATCGAGGAACTAGACCAAGAGAACACATATAAATACCTTGGCATAGATGAAGGTGATGGTATACAGCATGCCAAGATGAAAGAAAAAGTGAGGAAGGAATACTACCGCAGAGTAAGGATGGTCCTAAAAACGGAGCTCAATGCTGCCAATAGATTTGAGCCAATCAACACCTTAGCTATCCCAGTGGTGACCTACAGTTTTAACATAATCGACTGGAAGATGAGTGAAATCAAGAGGTTAGACACAAAAACAAGAAAACTACTCACCCTATCAAAAATGCATCACCCAAAAGCAGATGTAGACAGACTCTACCTCCCAAGAAATGCTGGTGGTAGGGGTCTTATCCAATTAGAAGCCTCTTACAAAACAACCAAGATAGGGCTCGATACATACCTAAAGAACACTGATGATCCCCTAATCGAACTAGTGCAAGAACATGATGGCAGAAAGAAATTGTACTCTATACAAAGGCAAGCAGAACAATTCAAACAAGAACTAGACCTAACAATACCAGACAAACAAGCAGAAGAAACAACCACCAAATATGCAAAGAGAACCAAACAAATGGCACGAAATAAGACCCAAGAAAAATTAACAAAGCAATGGGAGGACAAAGCCCTCCATGAAAGATACCCAAAGAGAATAAAGGAAGCAGATGTTGACCACCACAAAACCAACCAGTGGCTCAAAAGCAGTGGACTGAAGGCAGAAATGGAAGGATTCGTAATCGCAGCCCAAGACCAAAGCCTAGCTACCAGATCATACCACGCCAGTATTATCAAAGACGGTACTAGCCCCCTATACAGGATGTATAACAAATACAACAAAACAATCAACCATATCGTGTCTGGGTGTCCTGAACTTGCGAAAACAGAATATACCCACAGACACGATAAAGCAGCCGCATATATACATTGGAAAGTCTGTCACAACTATAATATAAAGACATCAGAAAAGTGGTATGACCATGAGCCGGAAACAGTTACAGAAAATGAGGATGTCATGATATTATGGGACATGCCAGTACACACAGACAGGAAAATAACAGCCAACAGACCCGATATAGTGATTAAAGACCACAAAATGAAAACCTGTAAATTTATTGACATGGCAGTACCATCAGATAGAAACACATCCATGAAAGTCACTGAAAAACTATCCAAATATAAGGACTTGGAAATCAAAACAAGCCGAATGTGGAGCATGAGAACGGAAACGATACCAGATACCACTTGGAGCTATCAAAAAGGGACTAGAAACTTATCTTGGAAGAATTCCCGGCCAAATAAGCATCAGTGAACTACAAAAGATAACCTTGCTAGGTACAGCACACATTTTGAGGAGGGTGCTATCAAGCTCAAAACTGGCTATCCCCTAGTGCCCCAGGACCATGGTCTGGTCTCGGCCGTAAGGACTCTAAGCAAACATTACGTGAGGACAATAATAATAATAACAATAATAATAATAATAATAATAATAATAATAATAATAATAATAATAATAAACTTTATTTACAGAGGGTAGTTAACACAGAACAGTAGTAACTGAAAAACCAGTGGTTGTCATATAACTATTTACAGAATAAAAAGATGAATTATTGAAAGTTAATAATATAGAAAGATTCTCAAATATGCGACGATAACATAAAAAACTAAAATATGAGACACACTAGTGTAGTGCTTGGCTTCCGCACTTATTTTTCTTATTCTATCTTTTATCTTTTATTTGCCTGACTAAGCGGGCAATAGTAAGCCCTAAAGACTTAAAGCATGAAACTGTGGCTCATCCTTAGTGTAAGAACCTGTAATAATTATGAGTGACGTAAAACAAAGAAAACAAAAAAACTCGGCATAACAGACCCTTATCCTAACAAAAGCTACAAAACAAAGAAAATCTTCACAGGTTCTTACACCGAGGAAAACCCGAAGCTGTTCATGTCTTTCTCACCTGTTGTTACCGCTGCAGTATGTAATAGATGCTGTGGAGTTTTTTGTTGCAATGCTCTCAAGTAATCTCCCTTACATAAACAAACTACAATGTCCCTGAGCTCTTCCAACTCGTCTGCAAAAATTACATTCATCATCCAGTAAGAATTTCAACCTGATTCATTCTCAACTCTCACCCATCGTCTTTAAATAATCATAAATTTCTCTCACCTAAATCCGTATGAGTAAGCCGCAAAGTATCGATCATAGGAAAGATCGTGCCTTCATTCCTCTCCAGGATCGCTGTTTCTAAAGCATGAAGAATTTCAGCTGGATCCATAACCGTCTTTATGATATATTCTGCTGGATTTTGCTAAACACGTTTTCCTCCAGGCCCCACGTGCGGTAGAACTAGTGCCAGCTCTAACGCAGTCATATAGGTCCGCAATGCGTACTTGTGGGCCTATGGCTTGTTTTAAGTATTGTAGGTATTGCCCGGGGTGGAGGTACTTTAGGAATTTCTGGGTGGAGATGTGCCGCTGGGACCCTGGAACCCTTAGCCTATACCAGAGCTAGTTCAGCTGAATTTTGCTACCTTATACTAGAGTAACCAGTATTAAAACCACCGATTTCCGTCTGAATTCCAATTTTTGACAGTTAGTAATATCCAGTACTGTTTTATGATAGTCATCTGTCGACGCTGTAGAGGTTGAGTTGCAAAAATTTAAACTTGCCGATTTCACTTTTTGATATTTTTGAGTGGCAATTTCTGGTTTTCTTAGTTTAGATAAAATCTTCAACCAACTGGTCAGTTTCGTGAAAAATGATAGCCTTCTAAACCCAAACGCCCTGATTTATATACCCTATGTTAGAGTAACCCCCCCCCCCCCAGGAGGTATTGTAGTCTTACGAGTAGGCAAGTACTAGAAAGATAAAAGTACAATAATAAATGAGGTTCGTGCCAGGAACGTACTTGAGCCTTCTGTTTTAAACTGCCCAGCGCTTCCGTACAAATCGATTTATTCAATATCTCTCCAGAAATAGTATACTTGTTAGTTTTACCCAGTGGAGAAGATATCTGCCTTGTGAGCGGGAGGCTACGAGTTCAACTCCTAGTGAAACCAGAACTTTTTATTTTCTTTTTTACTTATTTTTTTCTTTTTTTTTCTTTTACTTATTTGCCTTTCTTTACTGCGTTTGCCTTTCCAATGTGCTGTGATGACCTAATAGCTTTATTCCTTTACGCTCAATTCATTATTACACGGTGGCGCAGCGATAAGATTTGGAAGTCGGATGGAAGGGTCAGCGGTTCGAATCCTGGTATAGGCAGTTCTTTTTTTTTCTTATTCCTATTCTTTTTTTCCTCCTTGAGTTACCTGGGTTTCCACCAACCTGCTCACAAAGGGTCTTAATCCGCCGCTAAGAAGATTTTAACGCTGTAAAATCACAAGAAACGACGAGAAGACAACTTAGGTGAGTTTACAGGAAAATTTCATTGCCCATTTCGTACACTTTACAGCGACAGAAGTGTTTCTCACACACTCGGCCGTGTCTGATTATTAACTACGCTTGTCTCCTTCTTATAACGCGTAGTAACAGCCAACGCAAACCCACTAAATCGCTCAAATTCGCCATTTTGAGCCGCAGAAACGACAATACACAACAACTGAGGTAGGCTTACGTTTATTTTGAGCTTTAACATAGATATTACTCGATATCAGTTTACGATATTAAGACTCTTCGATGTTCCCGTACATTTCTTTATATTTCGAACATACAAACAGAACAGACACGCCGCTTGTATGGGCGCCCTGTGGTCGGAGGAGTCTTCATCATATTCAGAAAGCTGATCGCCTCCAGAATCCCTTGATGAAATCGCACCTTCTCTCCTTTACCTCTTGAAAAGTCATTTTGATCTTCATTTTCTGGTGCAAACTCTAGCCGTTCTCCCTGGTGGAGAGCAGTCTGATAAATGTTGAGAGGAAGAATTCCAGCCTTGCACTTATAAGTTGTTTCCTGTCGGACGGTGCGTTGCAATAAAGGACGCAAATGATGGGTCAAATAACAAATCCGAACAAAGGTCACCGAATACCAAGAACACAAAGGTCAAACAACAAAATGATGGTTGTCCTGTCACGGTCATGCAATATTGTTAATTACTGTCGAAAATAATAGAAGGCACAACAAAAATCACGGTTCACTATGAATTAGATACTTTCCAATTCGCCAAGAATTATTTTGGAAAATTACGGTTCACGGCTACTAAAGAAATCGCGATTCACGAGAAAAAAACAAGCCATTTCACATTTCACGAGAAAAAATTTAGGCCATTCACGAATCACGAAAATACCTTTTACCACCCTCTAAAAGCACGCGTTGCGAACGGTTGGAATCAAACCCCTTCAGAGGTTTTAGGGTAATTGAGGTTTTAAGTTAACTGAGGTTTTAAGTTAATTCATATCTCTTTTGTTGGAACCCTCAACGTAAAAGGAAATAGGGAAGACCAATACAATCGTGGAGACGAAAGGTGACAAAGGAGCAGGATAACAAAGGGAAGGCATGGAGTGAGGCCGAGAAGACCGCAAAGAACAGGGTCTGGTGGAGAGCTACGGTGGAAGCCCTATGTCTCATGAGGGGCAAAGAGGACTTTCAGTCAAGTAAGTCTGTAAGTTGTTGAGCACAATGTGTTTGGTTTTCAGCTTAAATCACACTAAGCGTCGCCATGTTTACTTTATGTTAAATTATGACGTCATCGTGCGGTCCGATATCTCAATCTCGAGCCTACAGAGGAAGATTTCTGAAAAAATTCATTCCGAATAAAAATTGTTAACAGTTAGAAACACTTTAATATCTTTAGACTCGCGCAATGCTGTATTTTAAAAACGTTCAACCGCACAATGACATCATAATTTCCCAACAAGCTTTCCTAAAATGAAACACGGCTGCGCGCGGGAACATTTGAAATCCGTAACTAGCGGAAATGAAACGCCCAGCGTGTAAAAAAGGCAAATGATAATCGACTTCAAATCGCTGTAACAGTTTAACGCCATGGCGGAGAAAATTACGAAAGCGCCACTCACAATGAAGTAGTTTTTTTTTTCAGTCATATAATAAAGAGTGCTATAGTTATCATACTTCCTTGAAGACGATCAAGGCCAAATACCTTCGCACTTATTATATTTTTTTGTGTGTGTGTTTAAGCTTTAGGTACAATCGGTAAATATGATGTATATCGATAAGTGCTAAATATCTTATTATAACATGGAGTTATTATAAACTGATCAATATTATAGAGCAGTTCTCCAATGAGTGTCGTAAAACCAAAAGCAACGTAATCACTCTGGCCAATCACAAATAATACAGACAATCCAATGGAGCAATCAAAACTCGAAGTAAATACATGTTGCTGACGTGAAGCACGGGAACACGCTTGCGAGAAAATCATGATTGGTGTTGGTCACGGTTTTATCAAATTCTGGTGGATGAAAAAGTGGAGCGAGTTTTGTAAGCCAATCGCTAGCATAGTAATGCAAAACAACTTACTTTTCGATATTCAAGCTAAAATCGCTCTATTCAGCTTAAAGTGATAGATAGGTTTATTTTTTCTTCCAAACCGAGCGGAAATTCCAACTCAGTGAGCCAATCAGAAGGCTATAGCAATTTGGTAATGGAATACAATACCAGTTATCTAAATGTAAGACAATAAATATCTCTATGATGCGACTGGAGCCGTTAACTGAAATTGTAGTCTTTCAAAGGTTGGCAATGAAGAGTTATTGTAAGGCACTAAATAGTAACCTAATTTTAGCTTGTAAAATGATGATATCTCCAAGATGCATGAATATATTACTTGTACCTTTATAACTTCAAGTTCTGCTTAAATCAAGTGATATAATAAGGAGGGGGGGGGGGGGGGGTGAATCTAACCATCCGTGTCATTTTTTATTACTTTTTTCACCAGATCCGTCGATCCGCCGATATTTTTGTTCAAATCCGGAACCGCATAGTTTGAAAAATTTCTGAGGCGTATTTTTACTGCAACAGAGTATGTAAGATGTAAGTTTTTAGCGTGGGTTCTAATGCCCTTCTTTTCCTGGGTGGGTACAACTTCAGATAAGCCTTACAAACGTGTGCAGCACCAAAGAGCATGGGTTTCGAGTCGTTTTTGTATGAAAGAGGTTATATGCATCTCGACCATTTTGGTCTGCAATAGGGTATAGTCTGTGAGCACTGGCTAGAATAAGGTATTTTATCATTGTTGTCATTCATCTTTTGAGAAGTGAGGTGTAATTAACATCGCGAATTCGCAGCCCCTGTCACAATGTTTACCTAAACAGACGCATTTTCTCGATTTATCAGGTCGAATTTAGTAAATATGTAAAATTTCATAAGAATTCGTTGCAAACACATGGAAACATGGGAGCCCAAACTTGTCATATTTTTAAAAGAAATGTATGCCAGGAGTCTAACGCTCGCCCCCTGCCATACGTTTCTTTGTAAAAATTGGCAGGTTTGGAGGCCCACATTTTCATGAGTTTACAATGGATTCTTATTAACTACATTTGTCATGATACATTGATATAATTATGGACATGGGCTTTTGTTTATATGAAAAACACAAAAAATTGTTGATAGTATGTGATATCAAGTCAAAAGATCCATTAATGAATGAATCTTGGCCTAAACATAAGTAACTCTGCCACCAAAACTGCTTCGGGATTATTTCAGAAGTTTTTGAGACACCTTTGAACAATCTAGGACACTAGTGGACAGGCACGAAGGCCCTCAGCGTATTTTAGAAATCGATCATTAACTCGTGTTCCTAATCTTAAGAAATGAATAATTTAACAGTTTTGCAACTAAGTTTTGTGTAAAAGTTTATCGGTAAACTGGTATATGTGGATAACATTGTCTGGCTATAGACTGTATCGCTGAGTTTTACTTAATTAAATACTAATCAAATAAATGGTAGTTATAATGCGGTTACATATTGTGAATATAGTCACGTCTGTATTGGCATTCGCAGTTCCTTAATTCTTCTTTGGTGATTCAGTAGTCTTGGTTTTAAGAGATTGCGTCTCACATGCTGAGTGCTGGGCTCTAAAAAGAAAATATCATGATATATTGTAAAAACAAGAAGTTGCACCACAAAAAAGACTTCAATCTTCCTACCCTGGTCACCATTTGATTTGGAAGCTTGTCCTTTTCAACATTCTCTTACTCAAACATAACTCGTAACTTTTACTCTCATCAATACACTTCATGTGTACTTCCGTCAGCCTTAACTACGTTCACTGAATCCAGTTTCATTGTTCTTTCGTTAAATACATCTACTTATTCGAACGATAAATAATTCAAGAAAGTAGTGGTAAAGTTACGGTCTTTATTCTGGTGAATTAGACTCATTTGTTGTGGATTGGATGGAAACTTTTAAATGCATATATTTGACCGTGAAAAGCCTGAGAACTGACAGAACGCCCTGTGCTGAGTCTGCTGATAACATGCCCATTGCACACGTTTCCACATTTGGTTTAGTTTCGTTCTCGTGATCTTTATACTTACAGGGAATTCTGTCGAGTGCCCCCCACTGCATGTCGTACCATGGTAACAGAGGTCATGGCCACAGAGACTGGAAGCGTAGATAGCTCTGTCTGTGTCCCTTGGTCACATTTTGTTTTGTTGGGCTTAGTGGCTTTACAGTTTCGTTTCTTTAACTCCGGCATTGTGTCACCATCACCGGTTTTACCCTCACCACTTTTAAGAGTAACTTTGATTGCTCCACTATCTTTCGCTGAAGACGCAATGGAGGGCGTCTCGATTTCACCTGTTTGCAGTTCGGTTTTCAGTATGTTTTTGCTAGCCATATCACGAATTTCCATTGCGGATTTTGGCGCCATTCCTTGATGTACTGATACAAGGACGCTAGGTATTGAACTAAAGGGAGAAAAACACCATAAAAATAATAAGTTTCTTTTTCCACACAATAAGGGGCAGGGATCATAGGGATTGAGAGATATAGCTTGTTTGACGTCGTACGCTTTAGTATCTCTAGATTGTTTATAACAGGTTATTTCTATATGAACGTATAAAACTTTTCTACAGTAGAGCCAATATCTTTTTCATGGCGGGATAGTAATATGCCGAGATTTATTTGGGTTTACTGACCGTGAGAACTAAAAAGTCGTCTTTGCTCCACTAGAAAAAACTTAACGCATCAACGGGAAGATCGAAGATATATAAATGATGATGAACCAGTGAAAACGATGGGAAGAGATAATTCTTTGAAGAACGAAATCTAGCCATAGCCATAACTTAATTAACTTTCGTGGAGTTTTCAGCCAAGGTCAACAAGGATGCCGAAACAAACCTACCGTAAGAATGTTTGTTAAGAGCTAAAGAAAAAAAACCCTTGACAAACGTTATTGTTTTGAGGTTAGCAAAATTAAAAACAATGAAATCTATAAAATGTCGAACAGAGTGTTTTAGAATACGAGAAGACTAGGAGATGTCATCGCAGCAAATAACAACAAACGCCTTCAAAATTTTTATCGGGAACTTTTACCACAAAAAGTTGTCCACAACAGTTCACAGTTCGTCTTAGAGTTTCACTAAACTTTGAGCTCTTTTGTTGATCACCAGATACATCACGCGGCTTTCTTGGGCTAATGCACATCCTACGCGCAAATTTACTTTTTTACAATAACTGTCTAATTTCTCGCGCGCTGATTGGCTCATTTTTATCATCAATAAGAATACAGACCGATAAAATTTTAATTTATGCAAGCTTTCGAGTTCAACTTTCAGCTGTCAAACTGTCAACTTTTTAACCAATGAGAATGGGGCTCGTGGTTCCACAGCCACTTTGACAATGTTATGACGCAATTTATCATCAATAAGAGGACAGACGCATAAAACACTGACGTCAATCTGTTAAGTCGAAGACTTTATGCAGACTTCAGAGTCAGAGAATTTTTGGGGAGATTTTATCCTACTGTCTAGGTATATACTATGGCCTTAAATATTGGTCCTGAGAGAAACCGTTAGGCCTTGGGCAGACGTCGAATCTTAGTCGAATTTAATTCCTCGAACATATTAATTTTGAAATACGCACATGAATGGTGCGACGTTTGCTGCAATTAAATTCGACTCAAATTAATTGGTTTAACTCTAGCATAGGTTCGACTTGCCAAGTCGGATAATGCAACAGTGGTTCGGCGTTTCAGCAAACGCCGCTCTAACCACGAGCTGAACTCAATTCATAAATCATGCAAATTACAAAATGATTGATTTAAATGTGATGGACTGGGCAAACGTCACAAAAATACATACTCCTCCATCTGCCAAACGCTATCTCCCACCCCCTCCCCCTGACGAGCATGCGCATGGTGCTGACCAAAACGAGCGCGGCCTCTGGGGACGAGAATGCCAGAAGAGAATGTCGAAAGTCATTGCTGACATCGCACAGCGTGATGGAAATGTGTTGCTCCTGTTTCATTAACACTAAATATAAATGCTTGAGATGCGAATTGCTTACATGCAATAAATGCTCAGTGTTCGAAGAAAACGAGAACGTTGAGGGATAGACAGCCACTAAAACGTTACTCTCACGAGAAGAAAAGGCCGCTCCCCCAACTGCAAGTCAATAAATGATAATACAAGTCTATATTCATAATGGAACTCGCAAAACTATTTTAGTATCGACATGGTTATTTGGCCTTAGAGTTACCGACACGATCGCCAAACAAAGGATTTCGTTGAGACCCATAAGATATTTAGTTCACTTACCATCGAACGGGTATTCATAGACAAATTCAGATATTCTTTCTGGGTTGCATCTAGTCAGCCAATAGGAATCCATCGAAGTAGTTTTACGAGGATGAGGATGTACGGACTAAGAGCTAGATGAAAACGGTCTTTGTTTCCGAAACCTTGACCTTTCTTCCAAATATGGTTATCAATATAATTCAATCTAATTATTGATGTTTTAAGGTACGATAGGTACAGTACAGAATTTACATTGGGGAAAGTTTTGAAAGGAACATCTGTCCAGATGTAGCACATAGACTAATTGATCGATCTAGTTAATCTGGATTTTTTTAATTATAACTTAAACCAATGAAGATAATAGATACATCAATCTTTCGCATGAAAAACTAATTTTGTCCTCATGCACAATACATATCTTTTGTAGTAGAAACCAATAGCGAAAGACAACTGTATTTACCTAAGTTAGTACATAAGTAACGCGAAAACTGTTGTAAATCGATTACCAAAATCAGCTTATACTATGAGGTAGTGTGAAGTACTGTCAAGAATAAAGATTTGTTGAGATCCAAAGAAGTTTCCTGGTTTTCTACTGTGTCGTCGCTGGAGTAGAGCATAGAAACAAGTTCCCTGTGCCTCTGGCATCACGTAACGAGTGCCGGCTGTCAAGCCAGTGGCTCAGCAGAGTTATTCCCCGCTCCGCAACGTTTCTCAGCGAAGATCACTATTTCCCAAACCATTTATCCGTTCACCCGTCAAGTGTTTTAGCTGTTAATCTAGATATTTGCCAAATTCCCAAGTGCAGGCCAATACACGACCAGCGAGCCGTAAGACTTATCGTTACATTGCATACTGCGAGGCTTGTGACAGGGACCTAAAGAGAGCAGTGCCGGGTCTACCGTTGTCTGAAGAGAAGAGTATCGGCATTTCGCTAGCAAGTCCTAGCAGTAACTAGTCGCGCATAGAGTGAATAGCACGGGGAGACGTGCTTATTCCCATGTTTTAATGAAGTGCAACTTGTGAAGTAGGATGACGCAGGTTCGACGTTTGCTACCACGCTGGAATTAAGTCGACTCTTTAGAATTAAGTCGACGTTTGCCCTAGGCCTTAGTTTTGTTTTTCCGAGATTTTAGAAAAAAAAACAATGATAAGAACGCATAAATAAGAACACCCATTAGATTCAATTAAACTCCAGCTATATAACGACCCCAACTAGCCACCTCTATTGCGGGAAACAATTGTTAACTAAACTTAACAAGTTGCAGTTCTCAACGAGGCTTCAAATAAACATGAAAATAAGAAATCATCGAGATAATATTTGGTAAACCAATTTATTCCTTAATGGTACATCTTACCAGCAAGCTGGCCAATCACTAACGTGTTTGCCCCAATTATCAATATCTTGAATGTCACTGCCTCTGTGTCACGGTCAATCAAGCCTGGTATATTCTCGGCTGGAATTCGACTTACGGCTCCAATACCCAAGTTGAAAACAGTGACGGCGAGAGATGTAGACATCAATCTGTTCTCGAACGCATCTTGGATGGGTTTGACCCAACAGAAAACAATTCCATACATTCCAGCGACGACCCATGCCAAACCAATGTAGGATCGGCTCTCTTGTCCCACGAGAAAGAGAACAGATGTCAGGATTACCTTACGAGACATTTCAACCAGTTCCCAATACCATGAACGAGGTTGGTAGTTTTCAAAGAGAAAACCCAATCCTGTGATCATTTCTGTGCTAGATCCTGTATCCCTGTTCGTTGAGGCTAATGCTAATCTGCGTTTTCTCCAGAGGGCGATGAATGAGGCCGCAGGTAAGGCAATGATATATGCGGTGGAAATGTATGTCACGATGAGCAAGTAGTTGTACTTTGCTACTTGGCACTGTACGCTGTAATCTGCTTTGAGGTACGCTTTGCATAGTTCTTCTTTTTCATCTCTGCAAAGCTCTCGGCAGGCAAACGGCAGGACACTGGCTGTCTTGGAACACGTGCTCAGATAAGTGACATACATGAAGAAAAACAAATTCTTGTACACAAACTCTTTTGTCTGTGAGATTCTGTTTGACTTTTCTTCGTCATCAAGGTTTTGATTTTTTAAGATGATTAACTTGTACATCCCGTAAACAACTCCAAAAGTGCCAATGACAGCGAAATTCAATGACATAATCAGGCATAAGTCTCCAAAGGCATCTAAGTGTAATCCCGGAGAGAGGCAGTTAACGGGTGTTATCTGAAATAAATTCATCTGGAGTATTCCTGAATACTTGGCGATAACTTCCAAAGATCCTGGCCATTTTATGTAAGAGAAAGCCTCCAGTAGGCCATTAGTAACCTGATAAAAGCCGATGACGATCTTAAGCTTGGAGAATAACATGTCTACTAGGAAGCGTCCGCGGTACTTATCAGTGTTTCTTTTGGTCTTCCACACCAAAAGTACAACGATGATCAACACAATAGTTACTATGATTAACAACTGTCCTGCAATCCACTTAAGCTTCTTTGATGGACATTGTATGCATACCTGCAGCTGCTTATAGTATCCTGTACTGCAAACTCCACAGAGTGGCCCTTCGTACCCATTCTCACACAGTGAATCCAAACCACCTTTACAAGATTCTTCTACTGGGCACTTGTAAGGCGTTGGAATCGGAAAAGGGAATTTTATGGAGGAATTATCCAATGCTGGTGAGGATGCCAAAAGATTTTCGATAAATTCTCTGTAGCGCTGTTTGTATGTCTCGTTACTCCATTGCCACCAGTGGCCTGTTTTCAAAGAAGCGTAGTCATCTTGGCATAACAGTCCACCTTGACCACATTTGTAGCATTCCTCAAATAGATGAGTTCGATAATAACCTTCCAGGCACACACAAGCACGATATCCAGCGAAAAAGTCAGTTTCTGTACCTGGTGAAGATTTAAGGTTGTGTCAGTCTTGTTCAAAATTTTCTCTCCAAACACTGATAATAGGTGCATAACATAGAAAAGTTGATAATCAGCCTCAGTAGTACGGCCCGATTTGCAAAAGACCTCAGTAGAGAAATGTGGTCACTGCGCATGTACCAGCTGTAAAAGTTTAAAAAAGTTTATTTTAATCCGTAAATGGGGTAATCTCGTGGATAATTGGTAAAAAAAAGAAATGACAAAAGTTTTTAATTCTAAATCCTGCGGAGATCAACAACAGTCGTGCACGGATACAATGTTTAAACATGGTTACAACGAGAAATTGAGAAATGTTTATCCTTTCAAACATGATATGGACTCTATGAAACCCTTTCGAATTGTCCTCTCGAGCAGTTTAAGGCCTGGGTCAGGAATGTAAAATAGAATTATGGTTGGGCAGCTATATCACTTGTTATATTTGTTTTACCAAGATGAACGTTTCCTTGATTATAAAACTGGGCGTCCTTCCTTGCCTTAACATATTATTTTGATCACGTGACGTGTCACCTGATCATTTTTTTTTTCAGTTTGGTAAATCGGCGAATTGGTGGCGAATTTTTATTCTGTTGATCAATAAATGAGCGTTTTCGATGCATATCTAAATTACCTTGCTACGTTTGGAATGATCTTCCTTGATTTCGTTTTTGAAGATATAAACGATCAAAAGTCGAATTTTGTTTAAAAAAAAACGACCTTTGACCCTATAAATTTTTTCTGCGAAAAGAGGGACGGTTATTCCAAACGTGAGAGGATGGAGAGCTGAACTGTAGCTTTCTAAATCCTGCATCGTCCCAAATGGACTGCACAAGAGTTTCCTTCATCGAGAATCGATTGAACTTCAAACAAACTAGGCCATAATTATGAGTTAGCGAACACTCAACATGTTGTCGTTACGTCAATTATCAACCGGAAGCCACGCAAATAAATTTCTTCCGCGCTGGCGAATCACATACAGTCCTGATATTTAGCTAGGCCGAGAACGCCTAAAATTGATAAAACAAGGAAATGCTACTGACGATCAGCGCTTGACCTCATGTTCTTCACTGCTCGTGGCCATGGTTTGCTCGCAAATAACAATGTCCCGGATGTACTTGAGTTTTATCGAGCGGGAAATGCCAAATCCAGACTTCAACAGATTTTTTTCTTTAGCCAAATCAAATTTCAGACCAAATAACGCCAACAACAGCTAGAAATGTCTAGTCCATTGCAAGTCTAAGCCCTAAACTGATGTGGCTAAAGCTCTTTGCTGTCTAAAACAAGCACAACATTATCGCCACAATGCAAACGGCCTAATATTACGGGGCTAAATGACGTCCCGTTTCAGTCCCGTTTCATGTACGATAATGGACGACGCTTGCTAGCAAATCGTTAGACTTGCACCTTCATTGGACTTTATGATGTCCTCTGGCCAGACTTCCTTTAGACAGCAGTTATAGAACGCTAATCGGTCGACTTCTTCTCAGAGTCATCGCGCAAACTGAAATTCAGACGAGCGTAGCCTGGGCTCACCAATTTAAAAAAGTAAGGGAATGGGGGGGGGGGGCGGGTAGGGCTAAATAATAATAATAAATAGATAACAGCAAGAAGTTCTCTACATTTCATGCTAGGTAAGCTCTACAAGCTGCTGCCATTAGGAAAGCATCCCCCCCCCCCCCCCCCCCCCATCAAAAAAAAAAAGAATTCACAAGCTAACGGAATGGAGGGGTTCAAATCTGCCGGCATGTTTTTGGAAAATCAGACAGATATGTATTCTACTTTTTTCTGAAACCTCTGTAAAATTAATGTTTGTGAGAGTTTAAATTAAAATTGAATTGAATTAGAGATGTTGTTCAATCCGAACGCAGTTAAGTTAGTCATGTTAAAAACAATTCGCGGCAATTACTTAATGGCTTCAAATCCCCAAATCTTTAATATGATTGGCTTATTACTTGGCTAACCTCTTGATACTTTTTTTAGCGGACGTACAGCTACTTTATTTATTAATTTAAGTAAGAGATTACTTTGCTGTATGAAAAAAGTTAAGCAACTCAAACCTGAACGGTGTGCGTATTCAAACAAAAAGTTCGCGACACTTTCATTTAAGGTTTCTTTATCAAAACAAATAAAACTTATAAAACTTGTAAAATAAAAACAGGTGTCATTTGATGGTCATGGCCGGTCTTTCTAAAGAAAAAGAGAAAAAAAAATTTTCCTTTGGTTTTGAAATGTCCTTAACTCGAGCATACAAAGCTTTTACCGCCGGCAAATCGCATTTATGTACCAAAACATGTTTACCTTGGGGACATGTCTTGCAATCAAGGACTGATTTTCCTGGAGTTTGGTCATATGGAACATAAGAGCCATTTGGACATTTCTTGCAGTCTTGGGCCACATAACCAAAATCGTCAGAATAAAAACCACCTGAAAACATCACAATATCATTATATGAATTTTTGCAGAGCTATTATTGGAAGAGGGAAGAAAACAACCTCAGAAAAAGCAGAGGCGTTAAAGACTTCATAAAATATCTAGTAGGAGAACGAACAAAAAAAGCCAGCGAAGTCTCAAGCATTACAACTTTTTTTATAGACTCCTCGTCGCGCTTTTGATTTTAAAGATTGTTGCTGAAAAAATGTAACTAGTTCATATTAATTTTTATGTAAAGTGATGGAAGCAATAAAATTCAGTTCAGTTCAGCTCAGCGGATATTGCATGCCCGCCACAGGTTTCGCCTTTGGCTGTCAATAGTATAGTTGTGACTGACTCTTTTCTGAATATCATAAAAACCAACTGAATCGTTACTGAATCACATTTATAGAGATTCTGTGATCGGAGATACGTGACTCGACATGATAACCCTTGGCCACATGACCATGCTCTTCTTATGACATGACCATGTGGGTATCCGAACACTTTCCACGGATGAATTATAAGCTATAAAAATTTAAGCGTGTAAAATGTGCTTGTAGCCGATATAACGCGCGCTGTGATTGGCGAATTCTGGGGCATTATTCTCCCGTAATGCCCACAGGCCGATTATGGGTCTGGAAAAGCAAAGCAAAAAGCCATATAATAAACAACTTATTAATCTCGAACGTTCGATTTTTTACGGGAAAATCTCAAACCTCGGCCTTGCTGTATTGACCTCGCGATCGCTCGGTCAATACGGGAAGGTCTCGGACAGACAGACACATACATAGTACATTCTTTAACAACCTGAAATAAGTGTCTAATGGACAAACCTAATGCACGTCAAGCAAACAAATATTGTTTTCACTTCCAAGTGCGGCTGTCCCTGTTTATAGGCTTAGGGTTATGTGTGTTGCAAACCAATGAACTGGAGACAATGAAGAGGACAAGACCTTTGCAGAAGAAATCCCTACATTTGCCTTTGTAAAAGAATTGCTCTAAGAACGTCACTAAAGCTGTCAAAAGGGCTAGAAATAAAATGAAGCACAACTTTGGCAATGTTCTTTTTTTTATTTTCTCAAAGACATGCAAAAAAATTACCCTTGTCAAAATAAAAAAAACTACCAAGAGGAAAATATATAAGCACCTTAGCGGCCATTTCTTTAGGTCGTTTAACGCTTCTTAATTACCTTTTACTGGCCACAAATCTAGAAAGCCGAGGTTAGATACCTGGAGAGCATTCCGTGCATCCTTGAATTCTTTCTGAGGAAGAGTTAGAAAATGTTCCCAGTGGACATGGTAGAAGTGTGACATAATCCCAGCTATTGTCAGGTACTTCTCTGAATCCTGTGGTCAACAGAACTCCAATAAGATCATAATGTATCCATATGTTGAGTTCGATAGCCTCTGTGTATGAATTATCAGGATTCCTGGGAAGTAAACGTTTGTTTTCTTATGAGAAGCAACAACGAATTCTTAACACGGTATGAGAGCTCGGTTGTCGGGAACATAACTGAAACGCCTGACAGATTATAAAGAATGCGGGAGGGGGGTGTGGAAATGTCGTCGAGTCGTCACGACTCGAGACGAGCCGATACGACTCGTTGCTTCAAAAAGTCGACTCGACTTACCCAAAGTGAGTCGGGTCGTCTAACTTTGGGGTCGACTCGACTCACCGGAAGTTATGTCGCGAAGTACAAAACGTAGTCGTCTCACGTTATAACGTACTCTACTTACCGGAAGTTTAAGGAGTAATTGGTGTTATAAAGAGGATCAGGCAGGCCAGGAAGTAAAGGTAGAAAGTAACGAGTATGCACGACTCGACACGATTCTTGTTATTATTTATATACTGCTTCAAGAAAAGAAGAAGAGTTTTATTTGGATGCCTTCTTAGTGATTCTGACAAATAGAATTAAAATTGAGAAACATAAATCTAAGTCACGAATTAATATGTAAGAAAGCCACCTATTGTAGCTAATGTCCTACATGAAAGTAATGTAAGATATTAATAAATTGTAAATAATGTTAGTATATTGTAAGTTTTGTTAGTATTGTTAAATCATAAGTTATGTTAGCACTGTAAGTAGAGTAGGTACTTTTTGTATGTAATGTAATGTTATTGTTGCAATAAAAAATCGTGTTATTGAATAGTAGAGTAGACAGGGCAAGACGGCGATGTGGAGGGGGTAGTAAAATGTCGTCAAGTCGCGACAGCCTAACCCTCAATACGATACAATACAATGCAATACAATACTGTATTGTATTGTATTGAATTGTATTGTATTGTATTGTATGGCTCTGTCTCACAAAGACTGGGAACTAACAAATTTACGAATTTGATTGGCTGGAATCGATATTGAAAGCGGTCTAGATTTTCCTATCTAGACCGGCATCTAGACCGGTAATGTTTTGCAGCGAAGAAGTTGCTGCTTTGGTGGAGGTACAGTTTGTTTTTGGAAAAACAAAACTCGTTGGCCTTCAATTCATCAGTATAGTGATCTAAAAGTCCATCAGTAAATTCCTTAAAATACCCTCGCATCTGCCATTTTTAACCCATAGTACTTTAATAGTTGCCAATCCCCTTTCCAATAAATAAAATCCCCAGACACAAAACCGCGATCCGGTCCGCGATCCGCTTCCGTCGGTCTAATATCCTACTCTGCTGGCCCACAATTGAAACCAATTTGTGTGATGTTCCTGCGATGCATTCCTTTGAAAATGAAATACTACATCGACACGATCAGAGAAAAACTTCGGCTAAAAATACGTAAGTTCGATTGAAAGTTATCAGACTTGATGGAAATGAACGGTTGCTTTCGCCTTCATCAGTTCTAAGAGCTTAATCGTCTTCTATTAAATTCGCCGATAGATGGCAGCAATTAACACAACTTTCTTCAAATAAAGCTAAATCAAAACATGTCGAGCACACCTTTTCACCCAACGAGTTTTGTCCCGTGTAGACTCTAAATCGGAATGGCACGACACCACTCCAAGTTCATCTCCTACTGGAGGAGAATTTGAACTAACTTACACTCCATGGTTCCTTACTCGATGCTGTCAACCTGTTTTGACTTGTAACCACTTGATGGAATTTTCTATCTACCCTTCACATCGCCTTCAATGAACTTTTATGTTAAGAATCACTCCGTCGACTCGTCACGACTTGACGACGTTTTTGTACCCCCCTACACATCGCCTTCGAGACGCTTTTATACAAGTCTCACTCTGTCCACTCGACTATTCCATAAACACGAGTAGTGTCGACTCGAGACGACTTGACGACATTTTACTACCCCCTACACACCGCATTCAAAGCGCTATTAATTTCAGCGAGTGAAGAACGCAATTTGAGTTCGTTTTCGGTGCGTTTTCAATGTTTGTCGCTGAAATTTGGCGGGAATGTTGCCCGATAATCAGGCAAAAAAACCCCGTCGACGGATGTTTGTTTTTTCTTCTTTCCATGATAGTTATGACAAATAATAGACAAGTAATCAAAATTTTCCGACTTGGATTTTTAGAAAAAAAGAAGAAGACAAAGCAATATTGTTCGCTTCCTTCTACTCAAGTCCGACCAAAAGCGAGCTTAATTAGTGAACCTGTTACCTCTGTACTTTGGGAAATCGGGCGCTATATTCAGAAAACACCTTTTTTTGTTTTAACGAATAATTATACCTTCAGTTCGTAATTTACAATTCCTAAGCTTTCAGAAAACTTATACTTTGCCTAGAATGTTCGACCGTAAAACGTCATTTGGGGTATGCCGATACCTTAAAGAGTTCGAAATGGTAAGTAATAAGCATCAAGAAGATTTGAACGATGGTAAAGAGGTTAATAATCGCTTAGAAGCATCGACATCGTCCTTCGGGTTGCAAGTAGGTCGGAATCAAAGGTCTTCCTGAATACACACGAAAAAAAAACCGCACTACAAAACCCTACGGAAAAGTTTAAAATGGACTTTCTTGTCTACGGTATGGAAATATTGCTATTGTAGTTCAACCGTATGTATCGCTTATTAAATTAACATTCTCTTCTAGAGGAATTGTTTTGGTGTTATAAACTTTTGCGTTATGTTCTCAGCAGATGGGTAACAACACGCATTCGGATAGCAATATAAGCTTACTTTTGGAGAACACTTATTAATATATCCAAGTCACTATTTTTCATGAACACAATCTTTATGGCGTTCACCAATTTATTATTACGCAGCATTATAGATGTTAGCCTTATTGCTTCCGTTAAGTGAAGCTTGACAACTTCGCACTTTCCGATCGGAACCAGTCGTTTTATTTGTTCAGGTCATTAGGTTTGGAGAAATGGTGAATTGGTTGGTGAATTTCAGAAAGGTTTCTGTTTCGAGCCACTTTTATTGAAATTTTTTTTTCTACGCGTAGCATTTAGAGCAATTTTTGAAGCCTTCTCTTACATTGCCTTATAAACTGCTAAGATCGTAACGCAATCGCAAACAGCATAATGTCACGTTCTTGATCCATATGTGATCAACAGGAGATGAGTAAATAACAGAACACAAGTGAGGATGATCATACTCTCTTAGAGTATATCATGTATATGCGAGACCAAATCCACAATGGTGCCAAATTTTCTGGGCTTGTCCCAAGGGTTGGCAAACTCCCGCTCCTTGATAATAAAATTTCAAATGGCCCACCTCCAGAATGAAGACGTAAACAAACGCCCAGCTATTGCTTGGAAGTGCTAGGATGGACACTTCTGGAATAAACTGATACATTATGTCCCCTTGAGGAAGCTCACTCCACGTGGTGGAGCTGGTAAAATTGCATGTAAACAAAGTCTAGTTTTTTATCACGGCTAGGTGGAATCAAGTTCCATGGCCTTATGTCCATGCAATGCCGTGTTCTTTTCAATGGTCACGCATTCTCATCCAAATGTCTCTTTAGCAATTTGGCAAACAACTGCTACATAACTAATATTCAAAGCATACAACTCCAAGAAAAAATTATACACATAATCACGAACCGATAGTCAAGAGCTCCTGACCTAATTTCATTCACCTATTGTATTCTCGAGTTTGCTCGTAGAGCACTTTGATTAGACTAAAAATATATAACTTTGTAGGTTTTGGACTCAGCCCCAATCTTTTAGTGTGTCTACTGAAACAATTGGACTATTTGTACCCTCGTTTTTGCTGACCACTAGCTACTCAACTCGCTCGCGCCTTGTTGACTATTGGTTTCATAGAAAACGAGGATGAATATAGAAACACGTGTCGAAGTTTGGGAGAACGAGAAATGTTCGCGTTCGAGTTCCTCCAAGTGTTGACGATTGTTTCTGTGACCAGAAGAAAATACGGTGAAAGCATTCGCTAAGAATGTAATCTGCTGATGCAGGCTCAATGGGTGGACATCAGGGTCATTTCTGGGCCATTTGTGCATTTTTGATATACTGACAGATATATTTTGTGCTGGTCAATGGAATAATATGCTAGTGTTGTCGGTGCCCTTTCCTTTATAACCCTGAAACAAAGGAATAGAAAACAGACTTAACGTGTATTTAGACCGCATCCATGTTTGATTAGCAGGTCGTAAACAGCTGAAACACCCATAATGTTTAACTTATATTTTGTTTGCTCGAGACACAATTCGACGGCATTCTCGCAACTTATTATTTACTTACACTTGAATGGTTTCCCGTTACAAAAGCTTTCAATAGAGATAGTGAGACATGTCGGCAAGAAAGGCGGGTTCCAAATAACATGTAATTTTACAATGAAAGAAAATAAAGATTATTGTTGTTGTTTTTGTTGTTGATCAAATTTTACTGTTCTTATAAGCCCCATGGGAATTAGTAAGCGTAAAAATGGATACGTCACATCTTGAAATCTCGAACATAGGGGTCGACGAAGGAGTCAGAACTCAATGCCTTCAGCTTCGTTCGAAGCAAATATCTAAAAGAAGACAAAATGAAATTAGAAAACATCCTGTTAGAAAGCGAGCACTAAAAGCCGATTAACAATTAGATAATAACCCCGAGATCAGACAAAAGGCCGAATCAACTATCACGTAGTAGACATACAGCGATAGCCGAGTGTGTCACTGATACTCTTAGCACTTTTGGACGTCATCTGTGATCTGTTACTCAACAGACGCACGGCAACATGGAATCTATTTGTGTCATGTGATAAAGAACAAACTACTACAGATAAAGCTTGTTTCTTTCAAAATCCTTCAGCATAACTCAAAGGCCGGCCTTTGCCCACTTTGGCAAACACGAAAAAAAAAGCCATTTGACGTAATCTATTGTCTCTTCAAACTGAAGCAAACTCATTGGTTGCTATGCGTAGCAAAGAATTGTGATTGGTTCAGTCTACATCTTGTCCTCGATCTTGGGAAGAGATTGCGCTTTTTTGGCGCTTTATGAAATTCTCTTCTGTAAATAGCCTGCGGGATTTCCGTTTGCTAATTGCAACTTAACTTGGCTCTATTTGTAAAATCAGCCCCCTTCCCCCCTCCCCCCTCCCCTTTCCCCCCCAAAAAACTTCTGGGGTGATTTATCTTAAAATGTTATTACCTTACAATCATAGCTGTACGGACATAAGTGTAAAGGAAAATATTTACTTCCTCAACAGTAAAAGTTTTCTTGTTTAGCCAAGCGCAACAAGGAGTTGATGACATAAGTTAAATGGAGCCTCATAAAATTAAAATGAGACAAGGAGAAGTGAACATGTTGCTATTCTTATAAATATACATTTTTATTCTGTTCCTTTTTAATACTCATATGCGTTTTTTTAATGCCCAATACGTAAACAGTCCATCAGAAAAACTACTATACTGGGATAACTTACATTTGCAGAGGATAATCACCAAATTTAAATGCCTCTGGTCCTATCGTCTTTATAGGATTGCCCGAAAGCATTCTAGAAAGACAGAGACAAAAAGAAAACTTAAAGCATTTGGGATGGCTAAGTTTAAGTTTTATTTGCTAGATGGAATCCTCATGGGATCTTGATCTGAAAATCGAAAAGAGAAATTGGACGTAATTTTTTTTTCACTGCGTTTTAGCCCTCCAAAAACGTAAAATTTCACTTCCGATTGGGTCAAAAACCGTGACAGGTGGTAGTCACCGAGTGTTTCTTCGACTGACCACGTTGAAATGCAGTGTAATGGAATGCAATGAAGTTTGTATTGGTGAAATACAAAACAACTCAAACCAGAACTTCCTTAATACATGGACAAACTACTTACAGACGACTGGATTCCGAGTCTGAGTGCTCGAAATCGCTCTCTACATAAAACTTATTGGTTGACATCTCTTTGCGTGAATTTGGACAGTTCTGAACTAAAATTGGAGCCACGCGACAGTGTCTCAATCCCGAAATATTTACCTACGCTCGTCTTTAATTTCTGTTTGCGTTTTTGGTTCCGATAGCAAATCCTGGCCGATTTAGGTAAAGGTTTTTGGACTAAGCATCTTGCAAAAGTGTTACAATGGGGTTACCCTGTTACAAAAACGAAAACATGAGCGAAATTCACAAATACTTAAAATGTGTTTATTTCAGCCGCATATAAACAAAGATTGAAGTGTCATTGTTAGAGAAAACCGGGCAGAACCAAAAGATCGATGTCGGCTGTTTACCTTTTATTGCCCGTTTATCTTTTGACAGTGTTAAAGATATCCGAAAAGATTAACAACTATGACATTTGCCGAGGTAGGCCTTCGTTTTTCTTCGAGATATCACCAAATCATGATTTTGGCAGTCTAAAATGGCCGAAATTTCAGGCAATTTTGAGTGAGCCTAAAAGATACTTCGTATGACCTCCAGAAACTGTTACATTTTGTCTATAACGATTGTCCCCTTAATAGTTGACTGAGACATATAAGACATCCTTAGCTTTACTATTGTTATATTACGGTTTTACGAGGGGCCAAATATCGCCGCCGAATCGTTAGTGAGAGTGATCCGAATTTTTGCCTGATTTTCAGCGGGTTGTCTGGCAAATGTGCGGCAGTTTATTTCTTTTCCATCATTTAATGAAATCGATGGTATCGCAGCTCAGAAATGATTTTTAAACGATGCACATGTGACGGAGGTTGAGCGATATTTTCAAATATCGCTGTAGATTTCCTTGACACCTCTGTAAAATTAATGTTTGTGAGAGTTTAAATTAAAATTGAATTGAATTGATGTGGATATTATACGATTGTTTAGCAAGTTTGCTATGTAGCTCTTCCTCCATGCGATATGGACTATTTTCGTTACACTAACCGACATCTACACCAAAGTGTTGCAGAGCATAACTCTTTAAATTCCTCAGTTGGGAAACACATGCTCGAGAAGCACGGAATGTAAAAACCGAATTCAATTAACAATTTTTCGGTACTCAAAAAGTGCCGAAACGAACTCGATTGTCGCATTTCCTAAATGCTGAAAATCAAAGAACGCTAACCAGCCGAATGGCACAAATAATGTTATTTATATTTTTCACTTATTTAAGTCCTTGTGTCACCTCCATATTTTTACTTCTGCCTTGAAAATGATGTTCGAGACATCGAAACGTGAAATGCCTGTGTTATTTTTCGTGAATTGTGGAAAGACCGTTTTATTTTGCATGAAATGTGATGTAGATCCGCTTTTTCTACCCTCTTTGCAGACGATTGTGTTATTTACTTAGGAATCAACGATACACATGACCACCAGTTGCTACAATCAGATCCAGACAGCTTGTCTTCCTGGGCTAACCGTTGGTAGTTAAATTTTAATGTTTCCAAATGTTCTTACCTTGGAATCACACAACCTCGATCCCAGGGTCTCTCATCTTCCCGCCCTGGGAACGAGGTTGGGAATCACAAACAAGAATCTCCCTAGTCAATTCAATTATGCCTTAAATGGTGAAGTTATTTCACATGTTAAATCTACCAAATACTTAGATGTAACCATCACAGATATTCTATCTTGGAATGAACATAGTAAAATGATATGTAACAAAGCAAACAGTACACTTGGTTGCTAAGGAGAATCCTTAGTGCATGTTCCCCATAGGTAAAATCTAGAGCTTAAATATCTCTTGTTCTCCTAAAATTAGAGTATGCCTCTTTGGCATGGAATCACATACTGACTAGATTGAGATGGTTCAGCGCCGTGCAGCAAGATTTGTATTTAATGATTACTCAAGATACAGAAGTGTCAGCTCTATGATAGACAACTTGGGGTGGGACACGCTAGAGCAGTGTAGGCACGTTCATCAATTGCAGATGTTCCATAAGATCAAGTACGGCACGGTTGAGATAAAATTTTGTCCCGACAGACCAGGCTGCCAAATCGCCATCCTTATCGCGAATACGGTGCACTGTTGACAGTTTTAAATTTTCATTTTCTTCGAGGGTTATTCCTATATGGAATAACCTTAACTTTTTAGTTGATCAGGCAAATTTTAATTATGTAGCAGCGATGAAAACCATAAAATTATTCTTTTAAAATGTATTTTCCCTTTTCAATTATTGTATAAATTTGTATATATTTATATGTATTCTCTTAGTATAGTTTTTTTTTACACTATTTTAGGTCTAACTTGTTAAAGATTAAAGATAACAGATAGCCGTAATAGGCGAGAGAGAACTGACACGAAATCTAGAATTAAATATCAGATATTATAAAATGTTCGAGTAATTGCGCGCGCTGTGATTGGTCAGTTCGAGTTCATTATAGCTCCATAAAGCACTCTGCTTACGTCACGCGCGTGCATTATAACTCAACATATGCACGCAAGCTACGTCACGAAAATTTTGCCCTGGACAAAATTTGAGAATCAGCTAGTCCGTCCGCCATTATGGCTGAAGAATTTCCACGGTTTCAACTCGGGTTCGAATTCCTGAACGCCGAGAAAAGTAGCAGCGTTAAGGAGTCTCAAAATGAGGCACCTGTTCCAAAGAAAAAACGGTTTGCAGAACTGACAGAAGCGGAGAGAAACCGGCTTTTGGTGGAAACGCAAGCAAAGTCTACGAAGAGCTCGACAAATTGGGCAGTAAACGCTTTCAAAGGTATGAATTTACGTAAACATGACTACAATCCAATACACATCTCAAACACTAAAACTTAAAACCTGTTTTAATTTAAAAGGCAGAATGACGAAAAAAGCATATTACAATGCTTCCTAAATAATGAGTTATACTGGCTTATCTACATCTTTGTCAACAAAAAGCAACATTTCACTTGTTTATACAATTAAATGTTTTCTAGCAGCTGTTGCGTATATCATTTAACAGTTAACCACTCGAAATACGCTTGCAACACTTAAAGGCTGAGTTGGAAAAAATGTTTTCTTTTCCTAGAATGGGGTGCACAAAAAGTTCCTGTGCTGCCAAAACTAGAGGAAATGAGCGACGAACAACTTGACAACAGTCTGTCACAGTTTTATACAGAAGCACGAAGCAAAACGGGTGAAGAGTACAGCAAGTCGTCCTTAATTACGTTCAGAAATGCAATAGAGAGGCATTTGAACAACCCACCTTATAACAGAAGTTTGAAGCTAAATTCTTCAACGTTTTCAAATTCCAACCGTATGCTGAACGCCAAAATTAAGAGCCTGAAACAGCAAGGGAAGGAAAATGTGCAGCACAAAGAGGCCATGCCAGTTGACGACTTGCAGAAATTGAAAGCTGGTCCAGTATTAAGCCTTGCAAATCCATGGTCTTTGCTGAGAAACGTGTGGTTCCATGTTGTTCTCTACTGGTGTAGAAGAGGTCGTGAAGGGCAGAGAAATTTGAAGCCGACGAGTTTTGCATTTGAAGTAGACGAGCAAGGCAAGCGCTACGTTACTATGACCCACGACGAGACCACCAAAAACCATCCCGGTGGACTTCAAGACCGATCCAGCTTTGAGAAGACGGCTCGTATGTACGAAACAGAGAGTGAGAACGACGGCTACCGAGCGCTGAGCTTGTATATCTCCAAGCTGAATCCGAAATGCGAAGCCTTATTTCAGCAACCTCGACGCGACTGGAATGAATCCGCCATCACACCCGAAATCTGGTACGAAAACCGCCCGCTTGGTGTCAACACTCTTGGAAACATGATGAAAGAAATAAGTACAAAGGCCAAGCTTTCCAAAGTTTACACAAATCACTGTGTTCGGGCGACAGCGATAACCTTGTGGTCTCAAGCCGGTTTGTCAGATCGCCACATCTGCCACATTTCGGGACACAGAAACCCGAATAGTCTCCAGCATTACAATTCTCGTCCGTCGTCTATCCAGCTCAGGAAATGTAGTGATGTCTTGTCTACTGCTCTACAAGGGGCCGACCAGACAAAACAGAAACCTCCACAATGCGATGAGCCTTTTAGTCAGCCAAAAGCAGCAGAAGTATCAGGCAGAGTGGTTGAAACGCACAGCCGATCATCCACCACAACGATCCACAGCGAAATGCTTGGCGGCATGTTCAATTCTTGCACAATCGGTTCAATGCAAATCAATCTTTATCCTCCTCAGAGCAAAAGTCAGTGAACTGGGGAACTGCTTCAGCTTTCGAAGATTCTTTTTGCTGTAATAATTTCTTTAGAACCGTTCTGACTTTTTTTAGAAAACGTTTGTTTCTTGCCACAAAGGGAACGGTTTTACTTTTCATTCAGCATTTAAGCCAATAAAAAGAAAGCATGTACATGTAAGGAGAATACTTATTTTGATTAATTAAAATTCGCAATCCTTTTCTTGTTTAATATGTCTTTATGTTAATGTGGTGGTTTACATTTTATAAAAGAAATAAAAAAACTTGCCCTTCGTGCATTGTTGAGTTATATAAGCACTTGGGAATTTTTAAGAACACACGAGAAGTGCGAGAAGCACTCGGCTGCGCCTCGTGCTTCTCTATGCACTTCTCTCGTGTTCTTAAAAATTCCCGCGTGCTTATATAACTCAACAATGCACTCGGGCGCGTTTTTTATGTCTATAGTTTATACAGATAACTGCTCATAGTAGATATACATGAGATAAACAACCGCCTTTGTATATCGTTTTTAACATTACTTCAAAGATACGTTGCCCTTTGTATTGTTTTATTAACCGACATACTTGTTGATACTTACATTATCGCAAGCTGATGTACATTTACGAAGGTTTGATGTGGAATGTGCTCAATTCGGTTATCATGGAGAAGTCTAAATGCAAAAGAAAACATTAGAAAAAGAAGATATTTCTTATAAAATAATCACTGACAATAAAATAATGGTGAACTTCAAATGCGTAAATGTATTTATTTTTTAGCTAATGGTCGCTGATTACATTAACGCTGTGGTCATTCGTGACCGAAAATCGGTCTTTATTTAAGCATTGGTCCAAATGTTGTTGATCGGTTCGGGCCATGGACAATTTTGTTTTTATGATGACGTCATCAAATGTGGCTTCTTGGTGCAATTTCCAAAAAG
The DNA here is from genome assembly GCF_042242905.1 of Orbicella faveolata. Taxonomy (NCBI): domain Eukaryota; kingdom Metazoa; phylum Cnidaria; class Anthozoa; order Scleractinia; family Merulinidae; genus Orbicella; species Orbicella faveolata. Next base: position 22,731,194 of record NW_028301552.1, read on the forward strand.
CTAGCTCGACATTTTAGTTCCGCATAGTTGTCTCTGATATTTCTGTCCCTTGGTAACCCTCGATATAATTTTTTTTAACGTAAACTTTTAGCGTGAGTAATTAACATTTACTCCCCGCAGAGGAGGTGGCTAGTGGTAGATATTATATCCACCACTAGCACTGAGGGGAATAATTGTTTTAGTATATACCAACGCAGTAGGACAAAATAACCGAAAAATTGACTCATGGTTGGCGGATTTCTCAGATTAAATTCCCGCACAAAATCTTCAGCCGCGCAAGATTCATCAGGTGATCAAACCTTTTTCGTGTGTTTAGAGAAATTACAGAACTGTAAACACAGCGAAAAGGTGATTGATGCGTTGATCTATCGAAAAGATTATTTCAGTTCAGTCGTCACAACTTCTGCTGCAAGTTTCTACCTGGAAGATTCACACTGAAGTGAATTGCTAACCTGCGGTAAGCGAGACTTTGTTGTAGGAACTTTCGTGGCGTTTTCCATAAACATCGTCAACTTGCTTTGGCGAGATATCCTTAATACGAGTTGTTAAGTCCTCCTGATTTGAAACCATACTGTTAGACATTTTATAAACTTCATTGCTTTCATTTCGCTAATTTCTGAACGATAACACGAGTTGCTTTGTCGAAGTTGTTGTAAGTTGTTTACTCTAAAAAAATCATTATCTGTCGGTTTTCGCCGATAGCCTCACGTGTAAATATAATGAAACTGTATTTGTAACTACTGTTAGGCAAGTTTTGAAGTTTTCTTTGTGTTAGTAGGGGCAGCTGCTTTGCGTAGACTGCTAAAATTTCTTCTTCTGTTACGGTTGCTCTAAACAGTGATCATCATCATCATCATCAACATCATCACCACCAACATCATCATCATCATCATTAAAAGTTAGACCGGCAAAATAATATTATAATTTAATATATTCTTTGGTATTTTTAGGCATTGATTATGCCTTTTCATGATCGGGTGTACTATTTTAATTGTGTGTGGTTAAGTAAGTTAATAACTTGCTTATAGGAAACGCATGAGTGAAAAAAAATTAGGAAAAATAGGAACTTTCTTTCAAAAAGATAAGAAAATTAATGCTACTTTGATGGACAAAGACAGTCCCCCTAAAACCCATCACCCATCTCAATTCCCCAATTAAGTCCATCAACAGTGATACAAATGTATATAAGCTTAAACCTATATGAAAATGCAAGCATTTTTTTGTTAAAAAAGTTATTCTACTCAGCTCTCATTGTGACAACAACATCAGTTTGTTTAACCAGGAGCCATAACCCGATTATGCCTCCTGGTTTAACATTATATATTATAAACAGAGAAAAATAATTGAAGGGCAATTGGCAATCAATTGTCAAATGACATTTGAATATTTTCATAGCAGCAAGACTAGTGATTTTACTTTAAAATGGCAGTTCACCTTTAATATGGCTTAAAAATGATAGTTCACCCTTAATTTGGCTTTTTTTCTTTAAAGAAGAAGCAGATATACCATTTAATTTGGTGCTGTTTTTTCCAGTAGATGATCATATATATCCAGTTCAACAACAGTTCAGCATAAGGACATGCAAATCTAAGCTACGAAGAGAAATCCAATAAGCAACAGAAAACAATGAACTAATTACTGTCGCTAACATTTTTGTTGATTCAGAATATCAAAATTATGACACCAATTGTTTTATGCTAAATCTACATGTATATCTGAAACACCCGAGGCTTAAATCCACTTTTAAGTTTGTAGCAAATGCTGCTTAATCAGCAAAAAAGGAAAAGTAGGAGGTTTCATTTAAAAGATAGGAGAAAATAGGAATCTGCCCAAAACATAGGAAAAAATAGGAACTGGACATCCTGCACTGATTTAGGCTAGTCAATCAATGATCAATCAGTAATAAACACTGAACTTCTCCCACAAATTATTAATTTCATTCAGTGTATCAATGGTCACAAAAACACGCACAAGAGTTTTATCAGTCAATTAATTCAATGCCATCAGTTGACATCAACTATCACAGACCATTCATTTTCTCAATTACTGTATGACAATGTGAAGCAGTAAAACTGGTCAGACCAGGCATACATCTATAAATTACTTAGCATGCAGGCTCTCCTGGTCAATAATTTAACCTTGGGTCTCATTATAACTGTTTTGAAAACCGTGAAATGCAATGGGTATGAGGTCATACACTGTATAAAGGTAAACTTCGAGCCAGTTTTACATGTAGCTGCCGTCAGTGTACATGTATAGGCTTTCACTAAAATAACTTCACTTTTCTTTTAATCGAAATCTAGCCCTCCAATTGTAACAGACATATAGCTCATAAAGTGAGCCTTTTGGTTTAAAAGCACTGTATCAATGCAAATGATTTCAATCTTTCTCGTTAACAATCAGGAGAGCACTACTGAGTAAAAGTGATGAAATATCATTGCATGAAAGATCATCGCAATTTATTTATGCATGCTACCAGTTGCAGAAACAAAGCTTGGAAAAAAATTCAGGACTGAATTGAATTCCAAGGCAACCCATGACCACTGTGATTTTCCCATACAAATGGAAAGTGCCTAAAATTTTTTTTAAACTTCTTTCTTGTCATATGTCCTGTTTAAGAAATAGAAACATATACCGTGTTTCTATCGAGTTTTAGTATAAAATCTACTAGTGTTCTAACACGAATGCTGTCCTCTGATTAGCTACGCTACTCACTATCTCTACTGTTGTAGATAGTGAGTAGCGTAAAAGTGTAAAATTGTTAACAAAATGAGGGCCGTGATAGAAATCTCGAGCTCATAATCTAACTGCTTAATAGAAACACTATAGATCGTTTTCACGTGACGTCATCACTTTCTAAAATCCAAAACGAAACAGCCACCAAAGTTTTTGTCCTCATCAGGCACAAGAGGCGGTATATTTATATCTGTTTACAATTTTACAACTCAATAGCGTGCTTCGTTTGGAATCCAGAGCATTTTGAATTTCAGGGTTATGGAGGTGCGTGACACAAGGCTATGGTCGAGTTTGTCGAAAAATATATACTTATCCCATGATTTTGAGCCTTTTTAGAAGTTAAAGCATTAGGAAAAGTGCTTATGTAAATGCTTGTTTGATCAGTACTGATAATCAGTCGCCTAGATAGCCAAAGTAAGTTCCAGATGTTTAGACTATTTTCCGGCCGCCATATTGGTGTACCACGGAGGTACACCAACATGGCGTTTTCATACTGTGCTCTGTAAATATCGGCGAAACATTTCGACGAATATCTAAAGTTTGGGGAAACGCACAAGCCTAAAACTTGGAGAAGTGGCTTATTTAGTTAACTTCTATAACATCATAATTTCATAGCTTTTTCCACTGGATGGTTTTCGATTTATTTTTTTTTTTTGCGTGACAGTGAAAACGATCTATTCTTAACCAATCAGCGCGCGTAGTTTCTTAGGGCTGTTTTCACGTTTATTTACTTACAGCATGTATAATTTCATCACGTTCGCAAAGACCCCTTCAGGTGGATGTGTAATATTGTTTGAAGACAAATCCCTGTGAAAAGTAAAACGCGATAACGGCCTTTCCATTTGCGTAGATTAAAATTCAACGTAGAGGCGAGACAATTTCGGACAGAAACTACGCAATTAGCCTATATTTCCACAATATCGCGTTGGATTATATTGTAATGCAAATGAGTAAAAAAAACTACTTGGGGAGAAATGCTATTAACAGAGAAAACTGAATTTTTTTATTCTAGATACTGTTACACAGCTTTGTTTTCAGTTCTCGTAATCTGCCACTTCAAGTTCAAGTTAGCACATGTAAGTCATGTGAGCGATGGGGAGCAATTATCGAGGTGTGGAATCCACTCAGACGCATTATATGTACCAGCATTCCCATTTTTTAGAAGACGAAATTGTGCAGCCCTGCACGTCATAACCGCGCAGATGCGCAAATTTCCGCAGATTCTTGGTTGGAGTTGGCTGGAGTGGCGTGATCACTGTTTTGTGTAATAAGGACTGCGTAAAAAAGAATAAATCGCCCGGTAGATCTTAAAACAAATTAAAACAAGACACTACTACAACGTATAAATGATATACAATACAATACAATTTACAATCGCAAGATAAAACCATATGATGCCTCAGCATGGTATCGGGGTAAAACTTTTGACTTGCAATAAACAGAATTGGATACAACCTTCCTACAATAAGTTCTGTACGTGTTTATATTTGTTTACAGTGTTGTCAGTTCTGTCAGGTTCGCAAACACTCTGCCAGGTAGAGATGTAATAGCGTTTGAAGACAAATACCTGGAAAAATGATCGTGCGATAAGTGAAACAATAAACCATATTTCGCTTAGTTTAGATTAATAAAATTAATAATAATGACAATAATAATAATAATAATAACAATAATAATTTGATAATAATAATTTACATTTTTGTTGCGCATGTTAGTAAGTAAGTAAGTAAGTAAGTAAGTAAGTAAGTAAGTAAGTAAGTAACTTTATTTAACCAGGGTAGCCCATTCAGCAACAAGGCTGGTATCCACAGGAGCCCTGGGGGTTAAAGATATGTACAATCTATAAGATCTAAAAAATTAAGTACTATTTAGAAATTTAAAATTAAAAGGCTAAAATGCACAAATATGAATGCTGCATGAATATATGATCACCTGCGCATATGACTTGATGCTAGGTCTGATGATAAAGCCATAAAATCGTCTTTTTTTTCCTAACTTAATATTTCTTGTATGCTATTTAATGAATTGCACGCAATAGAGACAATCAACGTTGCCATACAGTGTGCTTTGCCTGCATCTAGTCTTCAAGAATGTCATTTCTGCGGTGATAGTTGATAGTTGGTTGATCCGGCCTTCGGCCTCATCAACTATCAACTCTTAGAAATCGAAAGCGAATAACCTAATTATTTTAGTATAATTTTTAGTTAAATTTTCTTCCGCTAACCATTTCCAATTGTTTTTGTACCTCGTATTTATCTTAACGCTTTAGAAAAATCGCGGACTGAATTGTCGTTTGGAATTTCCTGTCGTGTACGCGCGCTCATCAGTTATTATTCCGTTTATTCTTCTCAGAAATTTAATTATCCATATGTATTTAGATGTTCTTCCGTAACCTCGAAAAACGAGAAAACGTCGCTATTTTACAGACGACCTTCAGCCACTGCATTCTAATAAGCAAGTAGATTATGAGCTCGAGATTTCTATCGTGTGATAGTTGACGAGGGCGCAGCCCGAGTCAACTATCACGCATAGGAATCGAGAGCGAATAATTTAGTTGTTTTAGTATAATTTTACCAGTCGTTCAAAACTTCATCTAAATCCTCTTCACAAACACTTCGAAAACGCCAAGAAGCTGTCGTCACTTTGTTAACACGGGCACACTGCTACTAGTACTCGTCAGTGACTAAACAAGCGGGCTTCGTTGTAGTAAATATGGCTACTCGCTTCGCCGAGGTCGGCAGAGTAGATGTAACTATCCTCGTCAAGGAGGGAGTATCCCAGGGAGGTGACTTCGTACGCCGTTAAAGTTTTTGAAGGTGAGCAAACTTTTAATTACTATGCATTGGACGAATTAAAATGTGCTTACCAAGAAAACATAAGAACGAATAAAAGTTAAATAAAATTGTTTTTCGTCTTTAAACTTGATCTAGACAGAAAGGAATAACGGAAAACATTGAGGAGTTCTCAGCAGAAAGACTTGCAGAAGTCCTTCGGAAATTTTACGTCGATGTACAATTAGTGGACAAAACTTTTCGCGAGACTACATGAAAGCCGTTTGAGTGGGTCTTGAACGGTAACTGACTGAAGCTCCACACAGGAAAGCATTTTCTATCATACTCGAAAAAGTTTTTGTTCCATCCAACAAGGCTTTTGATTCCCACCTTAAAAGTTTGGCGAAGACGGGGCTGTTGTCATCTACAAAAATACAAGCAAGCCCTAGAACGCGAAGATCATGTGGAGCAGTTGTTTACGGCGAAGCAGTTAGGAAACGACACTCCTGAAAGCCTTGTTCAGACTTGCTGGTTCTATCTAATGCTCTACTTTAGCAAGCGTGGCCAAGAAAACCAGAGAAATACGGTAACTGATGGAAAATATTGTTTCAGGAAAAACCGCAAACGGCCTGGAATATATTTCCTTTAGAGAGCAAGAGACAAAAAATCATCCTGGCGGCCTCCGTGACAAAGAAGATAACAGCCTGGAAAATTCTAGAGGAAGAAGACTAGTGTGGCTGGCCACAAAGGGATGTCTCAATCGAGCCATACCACGAAAGACCGACAATTCAACAACAAGTGCCGCAACAGCGAGTCAAGCTATTGCTGTCCAAAACACCGCTCAGTCACAAAGTCCTCTTGTAGCACTGCAGCAAAACCAGGGCAACGACGAATTCGCTACTTCAATCAACAGTCCAATGTCGGCACTCAACATACCAACGCGGCCCGGAACTGTACTTTCAATTTTTATGGACATTCTGCCTAAAACGACGTCTGAAAAGAGGTCTTGCGAGGTCTTTTGTAAAACCTTTTCTGCCAAAGTTCATGTTTTTAGGTTGCCATTTTTTCAAAATGAATGATTTGACGGCCACGAGGTTAAGCTGATCGGAAAAACACTGTGAATTTTCTGGCAGTTATGCCGTATTTTTTAACAAATGTACGTTGCGAATTATTGAAATTTGTGACAGGCTGCACGCACGAACAAATATTTGATTGATCTACATTTAGTGGATTTCTGACTGTTTTCTTTTTATGACTTCTGAACTGGCGTGCGGAAGAAAATTTAGCGGTGAACAATAAAGACAATAGAGTGTTTATGTCTCTGAACTGTCGATCTAAAAGTTTTCCCTTGGAATTTGATGTTCTTAAAACTAGCATATTTGCTTTAAGAACATCAAATTCCGCGGGGCAACTATTAGCCGATAGTTCCTCGGCAGAAACACCTTGTTTAAATAGTATACAAGTAGCTCAGCCAATCAGATTGCAGCATTTACCTTGGTATACTAGTAGAATTCTACTAATATAATAAAATTCCTGAGAAGACTAAAAGAAAAGCATTAACGGTTTCTTGACTTTAGAAACTTGAAAATATTGAAAACAAAACCGGGTGCACGCGCATAGACAATTGCAAATTTCCAATGGCAATTCAGTCGGTTCGTGCGATTTTGTTCTAGTGATAAGTTTAATAATACGCGTTTAATAATACACGAAAAAATTCTAGAATTAGAATTCTTCTAAAACAACATTATTCGCTCTCGATTTCTATGAGGTGAAAGTTGATTCGGCCTTCGGCCTCATAGAAATCGAGAGCGAATAATCTTATCTAGCATAAATCTACACGCGGTCTATCACGAATGCCCTTCTCTGATTGGCTGATTGGAGATTTTGAATTAGCAAAGGCCAACCAAACGCTCGATGCTATTTGCAAAAACATGATCCAAAAATGTAGAGTGGGTCCGGTGCTGCATAGAAAAACGATAACCAGCAAGCAAATGAAAGAGTTGCTCAGAAGAGTTCAAATTGGCGACCTCGGCACAAACGATCCCTCCCAACTACAGCACTGCGAACGGCCCTGTGTAACTTAACTTTTAACTTTGGAAAACGACACCGGAAATATCAAAGAAATTCAACAAAGAAATACTGGTTCTGTAGACCACTCCTCAAGAAGACACTACTATGAGTTCCGAAGGGGAGCTCTTTAATAGCTACCAAAAACTACCAAGGCGGTCCTAAAGATTCCAAAGAAGAGTCCGTGGGAAAGATGTTTGAAGTAATTAATTCCAGCTGCTACCCCGTCGAAACAATTGAGAATTTTCTCATCTTAATACCAAACTGGATTGCCTTTTCCAAGGACTAAGGGGACTGTCAGTAAAATTCAACCGCGGAGCATTTCTCCATCGTTACTTTATTCAGCAAGCATGAAGGGGACTGTTGCGAATAAAGAGGATATTACATGGCCGCTCGGAGATACGAAATTTATCCTCGAGTGAGGAACCCTTGAAATATAATAAACACAATACTTACAGATATGTCAGTTCTTTTAGATTCTGGTTCGCAAACACTCTTTCAGGTAGAAATTTAATAGCGTTTGAATCCAAATGCCTGTGGAAAGTACAACCCGATAACTTGTAAGAGTGAACCAACAGTGTCTTATTCTTAGACTACGAGTAGAGCCTCCGTGGGGGCGGTTTTCTTTCGCGTCACGCACGACGGACGAAGCGAAAGAAGGACTACTCGGGACTACTTATTCTGGATACAGTTATGTGAGTTTGTTTTGAGTTCTCGTAACTCCCCATTAGTATCTCATACCATTAGTAAGCAATGCATGTGAAATGTCAATCTGAACGTCAAACAACCTTCAAACCTTCACCTTTACCATGGTGTAGATTAAGGTAAAATGTTGCGCTGTGAGCAACAACTTAGAGAACGCTTACTTGCCAAAAGATTTATCTACCGGTTCCAAAGAATCCAGCTAAAATAAAGACTAATGAGAAATATAGGAATTTCAAAAAACATAGTTATGAAGCAGAGACAAAAGCATGTAACATAAATGCAGACAATATATTAAACCCAAAGATTGTTCTGTAATTTAACAAGGCTCTCACTAAGCTACGGATATTTTTTACGTTTGATCGATTGCTGATCATTGCTGAAAAGCGTGTTGGCGCAGCACAATCTTACAGCCGTTATTTGTTCGTCACGCAATGCTGTCACGGCATATGCTGCACATTTTGATCTCTTTTGTATAGAGCACTCTCAGGATAAGTGAAGCAATTTAATCATTGTTCATCTGTTTGTTCATATATATAGTAATAGGTGCATATTTATATAATCGTATTCTATAGTGTACGTGGCCTCAGTCCAAATCACATTTGTTGTACGGTCTGATGTTTCAGACAACAGCTGATAAAGCTAGTGCCTGTACTCACTAGAATTTTAAAAAAATCGCCATAAACAAATTATAGATCAATGAAGCTAAAACGAGCTGAAATAAAAATAGGAAATCACAACGAGTCTAATTCATGAGAAAAACAGACTAAATTTAATTAATTACGTGAGTAAATAGCCCTGGCCATTCCATTTTATTTGGCGTATTTTGTTTGCTTAGTGGTGAGGCATTGGTGTGTAACAGAAAATGGAGGACTGTTGTCAATACAGTCCAAAATTATTGTCAGTAAAATATTGTAAATAAAACACCTATTGACCGGTTACTTCCGCAGCCGCCATTTGGTCGTTCCGATAAGGGTATCATTATTGTCTTTACCCCTATTAAGCGGCCACCCAAACGTTAAAAACTTTGTTTTGGAAAGGGCGATGGCAGATAAGAGTCTGAAATTGAAGGTGCATGACGAGTGATAATTCAAACACACGTCTATCATGATTGTCTTGAATTGACTCCATGTTCACCAAGAAATTTATAACCCGATAGTGAAAATTTTAATATTCAAGGTACACCAACCTCTACTAAAGCGGCTAGCCCCATTAAGCGGTCACCACCTATTTCACCGAGGGTAGCCCACTGTGTTACATGTAAACCAAAAATAATTGCACAGCGCGAAAAGACCTACAGGGGTTTAGCGTTATAGTATTACGCCGGGCGTGTAAGTAGTGGTGGTCGAGTAAAAGATAACAACTTGGGCAATGGTAAACTATTCATTCTTTTCATTTATTAATTTAATCTCTTCCTACTCAACACGATTGTGTGCTCCCAATGGTTCCAAGCCTTACGGAGCCTTACGTATTAGGATAGAAATTGTCCTACCCCTACCCTCTAAAATGGGATGACAGCATTGCGTGACGAACAAGCAAGGAACCGCTGCAAGCAAGGATTCAAGCAGCAATAGAGCAAACGTAATATTTTGGTGTAGTGCAAAACAAGCAACTATCCACAAATGCCTTAGCCGTTTTTGACTTAGATGCGGTGGTGATCATATGTGTCGAAAGAGGGTCACAGATTCATGGTATTCGACCATTAAATAAGTTGACAGTTGGCGATGTACAACGGACGTTGTGTAAACAAAAGCAAACTGCTTTATGTGCAACGAATGGTGAGAGAAACACGTTAAATCGTCTATGGGCCTGCCTTTTACAGCAAACGAGGTTAGAAAATTTCGAAATTATCAGCTCTGTGTCTATTTCAACTTATTATAGGTCAAGTCATGTGGTGCATGCTAAAATATACGCCTAACCCGTAACTTGAAATTTGACGACGGATGGTCAAATATTTGCATTTTTAAAGTACTTTGAAAAGCTCTCGCGTCGCTCACAATCATTTGCCCAAAGAGAGTTTTACAGGAAACTTTAGACCATCCTTCTGCGATTCAACCACCAGAAGCTTAATACATTTGAAGGTTTCGCACATGGTGAAAATTAATTATATTCACGAAGTACTTTTAAGTGAATTAAATACATGTCTTCGAAATTTAATTATTTTGCACCCAAAAAGACAACGCAACATTCCCTAAAATTAACCCAGTACACATTTAAGCATTGCACAAAAATATTTGACTGTTTTAAAGACGGAAGAATGATGTGGTTTTGCATGCGAGGCTCTCAAACTTGTTTAATAAAATGGTGCGTCAAATGACGATTTTAACGGAATTTGGTAATTTGCATATTTCTTTGAAATAAAAGGATATTTTGCCAAAAAAAACTATCCAGTAGTTTTTGTCATGCCCTAGCCTATCTACCATGAAAATATAAGCGGAATCGAATTTTTGACCCTTGCCGAGTTATTTTCCATTTTTATGGACAGGGACTCTTAAAGTGACTCAGACAGTTTCCAGCAGTTAGACTTTGATGGGTTATTGTAAAAAATACTGCCCAATCGATCATTGGTGAGCTCTAGGTTACCACAGCATGACCTGCAAAAAACACCCTTAATTTTAGCTTTAAGTCCTTATAATTCAAAAACGAGCTTGGTGACCCCAAATTTTATTACTGAATTGTGACAAGCATGATAAGATGCAACGTTTTGCGAAGTTTAAAAAAATCGGTACACAGGGTTCAGAGCCACCTTAAATTTCGAAAATTTAAGGTGACTCTGAACCCTGTCTACAGAATATTTTGTAAAATACTTCGTAAAAATTTGCATCTTATCATGCTTGTCACAATTCAAAACTAAAAAAAATGGGAGTCACCGCAAGCTCGATTTTGAGTCATAAGCGCTTAAAGCTTAAATTAAGGGTGTTTTCAACAGATTTTATTGTTGCTTTGGCAACCTGTTGTATAAAAAGGATGAACTAAACTTGTTCACCAATGATTGGGCGTTTGTGTGATGCCATTATTGTAGCATCACTTGTTAAAAAGTAGTAGTATATTCATCCTTCAAAGTGTGTTTTTTTTTTTTATTGTAATGCAATTTTATTTACAGGACAAACACTTACGCTACTTACAGTACTAATATTATTCTTACATCTACACTTAAACTGTACCTGCTCCTTACCCTACTTATTCTTACACTATTTATACATGCACTAGTCACAATACATATATTACAATGCGATCACGCTAATTAAATTACAGTTGGCTGACTTACAATGCTCTTTTTTTATTAAAGATAAATTACATAAACATATAAGTTTTATACTTCCTACATTTTGCTTCTCTACAACGCACTTAATTATGTTTTTCGAATCTTTTTGGCGATAACATCAAACGACTCAGTATTGTTCAAGTTAAATAACAGATCACTTACATAAAAAAAAGTCGGACTCGAAATAATTTTTATAGTAGACCGGAAAGCCATTCACACGAATTTCTTTATTGTTCCAAATTATATTATTCCAGTCCTTATTTGATGCGGTCTTCACGAAATACAGACCACCATTGCAAAAGTTCAGTATAGAATTGAGAACGGATTGAGAAGTCCTTTACATCGAAATTACTGTTAAAAAGGAAAAGTCCTCCGTATTTGGCTAGAAGATGACGCAAATAACTTTTCCAGGTACCACTGTTTGAACTAAATATTCTCTTTAACCATGCTAGCCTTGAGGATTTGATCATGCATTCAAGATCTATCATTTTTAAACCCCCTTTCTCAGAGTCATTTATTGTTGACAATCTCGTAACCTTATCAGTACCTTTCCACAAAAATTTATAGAGAATTCGATTTAATTCTGTAACTACTCCTTCTGGGGTTGGTATTAATGAAAATAAATAGACCATTTTGGGGATTACGAGAGCTTTGATTATTGTCACCTTCCCATACAAAGATAGACCTCTGAACGACCAGATGTTTATAAGTTTTTTTATTTTATCAAGATTTTCTATAAAATTCTTTTCCCGTAGCAATTTTTCATCATATGAATAATCGACTCCAAGTGCTTTGATAGGCTCATCGGGCCATTTAAGACCCAAGACCTCAAAGTATAGTTGTTAGAAAAATGCTGGAAATTGTTGCCAGCCTCCTTAAGCAATAAATCTGTTTTTGTCAAGGTTTCCAAATTGTTCTTATCAATATCATTCCATAATTGCAACATTTACACAAAAATGTTCTTGAGTCATTACTTCTTGAGACAAGACTAACAAGTTCAATTTGATTGGCGCTGTACATATTATATGTTCTTCACATTAGGTGTTGCTTAAACTATAGATTTATGTATTGTACATAGACAAAGAAAAATAGAAGTACTTTCACACAATCGTAGGAGTGCTCGATAAAATAGTCCTGCTGTTAAGAGCCAAAAATAACCAGAATTGTTCATTTTTTGATAAAAGCATGAAACTTCCCAGGATTACTAACCTCTATAAGGTAAACATTTTCTGATATGGAGCCATCCCAAATTTACACCCACAAACATGCTACGCGCATGTCAATAAATGACGTCTTAGGCCTTTACATGGGAACGAGGCTGAGTTAAAATGCTTATTTCTGAGCCTTCTCAGGAGTTCTTGGTCTAGATTTCTTGCTTTTTAATATAAAAGCAACTTATAAAGTATCTGGGAGTCTAAAAATTTGTCACGTGATTAGTCACGTGACCATCATTTCAATAAACAAAATAATACCGAATATTACATTAATACGATTAATTTTTATTTCTCTTCTTCTTTCTCGTTTTTCCTCGCAAATAGAATAAAGTAATCAATGTGGGAAGTTAAAAAAAATACAAGATTTATATTTCTGTCCATGGGACATTGGATCCTACCATCTTGCGGCTGCAAGGCGCGTGAAACTATGGTGGCTAAATGCGAACTTGTTATTTAAGGAACCTCACCAGTTAACTAAAAGGTCCACTTAAACAATATTTGGCAGAGAACATTTCCTTTCAAAGATCTACTTGCAATATTTTTGGGCTTACAGACACTGTGGCCTTATTCGCTAACGAAGCCCGATTTTTTCAGAATTAGGGTGTTCTTTCGGGCATGTTCTCTCCAAAATGAATTTTCGCACGAACGTCCTTAAGTCTGGCTTAACGGGATATAACTAATTTCGGTGCGGATCTCATGGGAAAACTCTTGATTGGTTTAAATCGTATTTGATTAATCGCACACAACGACGCTTCGTTAATGGCTGTCTCTCTAACTTCACCACTCTTAAATATGGTGTGCCACAAGGAACCATCCTTGGTCCTCTTTTATTTCTAATTTACATTAACGATTTGCCTAACTGTCTATCGTTTAGCGTACCTAGAATGTATGCTGATGACACCCACATTACTTATGCTGGTTCCGATTTGTATCTGATTCAGTCTAGTCTATCTCACGACCCTGAAAAGCTAAGTAAATGGCTTGTGTCTAACAGACATACCTCGAACGCTACAAAAACGAAATTTATGTTGATCGCCCTCCAGGCAAAGATTAAGTACTCTATGTGATACACTCGAACTCTCCATTGATAATGTTCCGATTGAACAAGTTTCCTCTGTGAAATCACTCGGAGTATATATCAATGAAAATCTAACGTGACATTCCCACATTGATAAACTGTGTAAAAAGATCGCTTAGAACTGCAACTGGAGCCATAAAGCGAGTTAAGCCATTTGTGCCTCAATCTACTCTACTCTGCACATACAACTCACTAGTTCAACCTCACTTTGATTACTGCAGCCTAGTCTGGGGTGATTGAGGCAAAACATTATCTAATAAGGTACAAAAACCACAAAACTGTGCTGCACGAGTAATAAATTCATCGGGCTATGACGCTGATGTCGATTCCTTGTTTCACAAGCTCAGCTGGAAAGACTTGCAATTTCAACACCAAATTCAGAAAGCTCTAATTAATGGATTTCAAGTCTTTAAACGGTCTGGTTCCCGAATATCTCCCGAAATGAATCAAATTATGCTCTGAGGGACTCGGTTAACAAACTTGTTGTTCTCTTTCTGAGAACTAACTACATGAAAAATAGTTTTAGTTACAGCAGCGCAACCCTCTGCAACAGCTTACCCTGTAACATTAGGGAGTTTGGTTCGTTAAATCAATTTAAACGCTTTCTCTATCGTAATTTTTAAACACGCGGCATTCACGGAAATCAGGTTTATAAGTAGAATATTGCTGTAAGTTATTACAAAATTAACATATGTTTGAAGACTAATCTTTTTTTTTTATTTTTTTATTTGCAATAACACAAGGGAAACCAATGCTTACTTACAATACTAACTCTATTTACATTATATTGCTCTAATTATTTACACTATTTAAATTACAATAACTAAACGACTTACATTGCTAACAAATACAGTTACACGACTTACACAATTAAGAAATACAGTGACGACAAGGGGCAAAGAAAAAAAAAACTGAGAAGAAAAATAGCTAGTTATCATTACAGCTTGAGGTTGTAGTACAGAAACATCAAAAACAGACCAAAGGCATGTGGTACATTAAAAGTAAAATGAGTTATGCATCTGACAGGAGATTAGAAATAGATTAATGGGTAGGAGATAGATAACCTACAGAAAATATAATCTAAAATATTAATTAAATCCTCATATATCCTGTAAGAGGTTTCCATTTCTTCGTGTCTCCACTTTTTGTTTCTATCTAATATTGTGATTTTAGTGTGCATATGAAAAGCGTAAGATTTAGATGATCATCTTTTGTTTTAGCGAGCCATACGTGATATCGTGCTAAGAGAAAGCAGTAATTTATAAGAAGCGCAAATTGAGAGATATCAGGCCTCAGACCCAAAGCAGTAATATTTGTCAAAGCATAATCTCTAGGAAGTAAATTTAAGTTTTTCAGCCATTCAGTAAGTTTATTCCAAAAGTGAGATGTTTGGCGGCATGACCAAAAAAGATGAATTATTGACTCAGAGGAGGTGTGACAAAAACTGCATTTCATCGTCCTGTAGACCTATTCTAAATAAAAAGTTATTGGTTGGTACACGTCTATGTTGACTGTACCGGTTTGTGCAATTGTGGTGGAAATTGCAACTAAAAGAACCTTTATTCAGCTAGTGCTTTTAAAGGCAGGCATAGGAACGTTATAGCCAATGACAGATGTTTTTCAAAAGGTTTCCTTCAGACCACAAAGTTCAGCAAGTGTTTATTGTAACATACCTGATCTATTCCGGCATATTTGAAAATCTCAAATGCGAAATAGAAGGTGTCTCAATCACAGTAAGCAAGTAAGTCAAGAAAATCATGTCAATGAAAACTATATAAATTGACTATTGCCTATTGCCTATTGCAGTGCTTATTGCCTTGCTGGTAATTGAAAACAATGATCACGTGACTATCACGTGACATAATTTAAAACTCAAAGGCACTGGTTAATTTGTTATTGTATTAAAAAAAAAGCAAGACACTTGGCATAGTAGTCCCACAAGGCCAAAATAATCAGTATTTTGCATCAGCCTCGTTTCCATGTAAGGGCCTTGTATGCCATATTTTTGACATGCGCATTCCATGGTTCTGGAAGCAAATTTGGCATGGCTCCATATCAGGAAATATTTGTCTCATAGAGGTCAGTAACCCTGCCAAGTTTGATGCTTTTATCAAAAAACGAACAATTTTGTCCCTCAACAGCTGGACTAAAAAATACATGTAGAGCGAAATACAAATTACAAATATTGATTTGCATGTTCAGTCGCGTGTAAAAAAAATTAGAATTCATTATCGTCGGTAATTGCGAAATCGCCTCGACTACGCGAGGCGGGAAAAAACAGGTCATGTGACTTAAGTTTTAAAAGGAAAAATTCATCATGTAACGACATTCGAAGCCAAGTCATCAACAGTCGTAAGCATAAACATCAAGATAGCGATCAAAGGGATCCGACACTCAGGAACACAAATTGTAAGTTTCGAAATCGTTTGTCGCTTCGATTCAGAATGTTTTAAATAGTAATTTATCTCGTAATTATTTCAATTTCAGTTGACTACGATGTAGCCACGGACGCAACGAGCCGTGTAAACTCTAGTTCAAATAAATCTGACAACTTTTGATCCCTGGTGGGCTAATCTTCAAAATAAGTAGCACCTTCAACCATAGGAGCGAATCAAATATTGTGCATAGATATATTTGCCGGATATATTATTAAAAGCCAAATTGCAATATACCCTTTCACTGTTTTGTTCACAAACAAATATACGTAAAAGGAAAAATTTAAGGGAGATGAAGGTTACGGGGGACCTTTTGAGAAACAGCCCTTAAAGGAAAGGCTGAATTCATTACATGTATGTGTTGAATACTCAAAGTAAGTAGTCAAAACATTGCAGTCCACGTGTCAAGTGATTGCATTGTGAGACTAATGATCTACTGCATAACATGAATATTGACTCAAATTAAACGTTCCCCTAACTCAGACAAACGCAATGGAAACGAACTATTCGGTCTGCGGTAAAAATAGCTGCCTGGAGTCCACTGTCAACAACAGAACAACAGAATTATTAAAACTGTACTAAAATAAGTTTTGCTAGATTCCGACAAAACAAGTAGCGACCAGTAATGAGTAGCGAAATAAACAAATTCTCAACCTAGCGAATGTTTCGATAAAAGACAATATTTGTTACATCTCGTGTTTCCCCTTAAACTTCTTTCGTGCTCTACCGCTTCCTGCGTGCTTTACAACAGAACAGAGCAGAGTAGAGATTTCTTTATTTGTCAAATATGAAAACCAATATATAAGCGAGCGAGAAAACTACATGATGCAAAAGTAGCCCAAGAGCTGAAACTGTTCCTATTACAACAAAAGCTATTGTATACATTTTGTTTTTATTGTTTTGTATGCATGTATTCACTTACAGCCATCTCAGTTTTATCAGGTTCTCAAACACTCTTTCAGGTAGAAATGTAATTGCGTTTGAAGACAATTCCCTGTGAAAAATTGAACGCAACAATTTATAATTTATCTTTTTTGTAAGGTCGTAATACTAGCAATAATGATAAATATTGCATAAAACGTACAACAGTTTTTAAAGACATGTTTCGGCATGCTTATGCCATCTTCAGTTTAATAGAGTGACTAATGATACGTGACACAAGTTATATACTACAAAATATGAATAAATTATTTACAATATGCATTACAAAACAGTGGAAACGGAAATTACAGAGTTAAAAAGGTGTTGAAGTGATGTAATTGTTTGTTAAGGTCAGGTTTGTTCTTACTAATATAAAAGGCTTCTTTAAGTTTAAGATCAATAGAGCTATTCGCTGAGTCTAAGATGCGAAAACAAGAAGGTGTGTACATGCCCCTGCATGAAGAAAATTGAGAAAGATGTTTAAAAATATGCGAGTTTTTATCGCTTACTGTATGTTCTTTAATCCTGGTAGAAAAATGGCGACTGGTTTCACCAATATAACAGGAATTACATCCCGCACAAGTAAATTGATAAACTACCATGGATTTTAGAGCATCCGGAGTACGATCTTTAAAACTGAACATATTCTTGATTTTGAAAGAAGTAAAAACTAATTTGATATTAAGATCCGTTTCACAAAAACGTTTAAGTAATTGCCGTAGTTTGAGTTCCGTTATTCTAGAGTACTGGCCGATAAAAGGAAGCTTAAAATAGCGTATATCGTTTTCATCATTAACGTTGCGGCTTTTTTGATCAGAAGGCTTGTTAAGATACCGCTTGAAGGTTTTTTCAATGATGTGTGAAGGAAACGAGTTACGTTTTAGAGTGTCCGAAAGCTTGATCAGATCGTTTTCAAAACCGGAAGAAGTGTTGTTGATTTTATAAGTTCGGTCAATGAGAGTACGGACAAGGCCAATTTTATAGCGAAACGGAGTGAAACTAAAAAAATTTGTTAAGAGACCAGTGTAGGTTTTTTTATGAAAAACTGAAAAAACGCAGTCATGCGAAGAGTTGTCAATCAGAACATCCAAAAAGGAAAGTTTACCGTCGTTCTGTTTCTCGAAAGTAAATTTGATGTTGGGATGTTGAGAATTGATGAATTCAAAGAAAGACATGGCATCCCGAATAAATTGTATGAGTTTAACTTGATGACTCAGCATGCTAAAGAGGAGGACCTCTTGAAATATAATAAACACACTAGGTTTTGTATTCGTGTATTCACTTACAGCGAACTCAGTTCTTTTAGGTTCGCAAACACTCTTTCGGGTAGAAATGTAAGTGCGTTTGAAGACAATTCCCTGTGAAATATTGAGCCCAATAATTTAGAATTTATCCATTTTTAAATGAATTACATGAGCTTAACGTGATGCTTCAGCATGCTAAAGAGGAGGACCTCTTGAAATATAACTGTAAACTCAGTATGATTTGTATGCGTGTATTCACTTGCAGTGATCTCAGTTTTGTCGGGTTCTCAAACACTCTTTCAGGTAGAAATGTAATCTCGTTTGAAGACAAACGAGGCGCGGTGGCCTCATGGTTAGTGCGCTCGTCCCCGGATCAAGCAGTCCGGGTTGGAGCCCTGGCCGGGGACATTGTGTTGTGTTCTTGGGTAAGACACTTAACTCTCACAGTGCCTCTCTCCACCCAGGAGTATAATTGAGTACCGGCGAATTGTTGGGAAACCTAACAAATTGCGGAGGAGTGACCTGCGATGGATTAGCACTGATCCCATCCAGGAAGAGTAGAAATACTCCCAGCCGCTTCATGCCACAGAAACCGGGATAAGCTCCGGCAGCTATGAGCCAGTCGGCTCCAATGCTTCACTCCTTTTATCATTCACTTACAGTGATCTCAGTTTTGTCAGGTTCTCAAACACTCTTTCAGGTAGGAATGCAATATCGTTTGAAGACAAACCCCTGTGGAAAGTAGAACGAGATAACTTGTAAGAGTGAACTAACAGTGTCTCATTCTGGATACAGCTATGTGAGTTTGTTTTGAGTTCTCATAACTCCCTATTAGTATCTCATCCCATTAGTATCCAATGTATTTGAAAAAACAATCTCAATGTCAAACAATCTTCAAACCTTCGCTTCAGCATGATGTAGATTAAGATTTTGCGCTTTGGGCAGGAAGTTAGAGTATTGTTGCTTGCTAACAAATTTATCTACTGAGGACAAAGAATCCGACCACAATAAAGCGTAAAGAGTAATAAAGGAATTTCAAGGTAGCAAAAGACCAAAACAGGTAACATAAATGCCGACAAAAACTTAAACCTATAGATTGTTTTGTAATTTAATAAGGTTCTCATCAAGCTACGGATATTTTTAGCTGGAAAACGCGTAAAGCCGGCATTACGTCAACAGCTCGTGATAGTTGTGTATTTCTATCGATTCATAGAAACAAAATTCGGCTTTTGGCCCAAGCTTTTTTTACAGAGTATTTTCTAACGCATCATGTTTTGCATTGTAGTAAAACAAAAGAGTTTATGTTCTTGGGCATAAATATTTTTTGGGCCCGACTTATTTTTGCCTGAGCCGCTAAGCGACAGCCGGGAAATGAGCTCTGAGAAGGGCCCAAACATATTTATGCCCAAGAACATAAACTGTATTACTATTATTATCACTTTGGAGGACATCGAGAAAATAAGAACAAAAAAAACAACAGTCTGAACAATTACAGGTGCGTATACAAGTTGAATGGCTTTTTATTTTCCCTCAATGAAATGACACAATACATCGTGCGAAGCTGGTTAAAATTGCAAAATCTCGCCGTTTGAGTTTTCAAAAACTGTAAAAGACATGGAAGGAACTCGGCTCGATGAAGTTTATTTGTAAGTGTTAAAATTTCAGCGGGCTAAAGTAAATTTTATTCCGCTAATTTCTTCATTTTAGCCCGCAAAGTGCGCCACAATTCCCGACAAAGTGATAATTATTAAGAATAACACAGGCACCGACCAAATAAAGCAAATTTATTGATAAATATATGGATCGATGATTAATATAAATGAAAAATGAAAGAAAGGAAAGGATAAATGAAATAAATGATGGTTGTGTTATTTAAATGGGTCCTAAATGGATAGACTGCTGTAGGCAGGTACGTGGATGGTTTGGAAGGTGGATGGCTTAGAGGGTGGATGGACAAATGAACACACGTAGTTGGAAGGTCTGGATGGTGGATGGATCAGTATAGACATGCTAGCGAAATAGTCTTACAAATATTGAGTCTCCCTTGTAACGCAACGCATTGTGTCCGAGGATGATGTTCCATCCGTACAGTTAAGAACGAAGCCAGTACAAGAAGAGGACCGATGAAGCACACAACCTAAGAGCAAGCAACGTTGATATAAGAATGTAGGGTAAATATATATTCGTACAAAACTGAAGTTGAATTGTTTTAATTTTATTCCGTAAAGGATCGTAACAATAATAAGGATCAACCCTTAGGTTTTCGTTTTAATAAGAGATATCTAAATTGTTTTACGTGTACCAAATAGCCCTTGACTTGCTCTACAAGAACACATTTTTTTTTTTGTTACTCGTCATCTGAAGTCGCGTCAGCACGACACTTACTCTGATTGGGTAAAATCCATCGGATGATGAAGCAAGGACCAATCAGCTGTAGGGCTGATAATGCATTAGCAGCCCGCTGTCAGTCATTTGCGGTCCACTGAACACGAGTTTTCGAGAGGCCGAGTTTCTATTTGGCCGCGTATATTGATAATAATACAAATTTGCGTTAACTTCGCCTTAAGCATTTCGAACAAAAGAGGTCAAAAACTGTCTGTCTTGTAATGGAGAGCTGTTGTTGACACCGGATTCAGTCACGATCACCTGCGTAGAAGTTGGGAGACAAATATAATTCGCGTTGCTCACCGTTAATACCTGATAAGGAGCATAAAACTATTTGCTGTTTTTGGATAAATAGCATTTTTTTAATCAACTTGCGACTTTCATTCTCTGTGCTACTTAAAAGGACTCTGAATAGGAGAGAAAAGACTTGGATTTGCATTTTCTATTTTCTAGCGCAAGAAAAAATGCTAACCTTGTGTAGCATAAGAGTACAAGAACATGGGCAGTAACAACAGCAGCAACATGGTGAAGATATAGTTCATGACGAGAGATGTTGTCTACGTTTACTTTGGAAACATCAAACTGTAGATAGGAAAAGAACAATAGAAATAATTGGCTAACTTGTGTCGATTACCTAAACGTTTTATTAATTGTTTCAAAGGATGCAGTAAAAAAAGGCCACAACAAAATGCGCAAAAACACTGCCTAAATAATTGGCCCCTTGAGTGCATCGAGATATGTAGCATGTTTATGTTTTAAAGGATTAATTTAACGGAGCGCCGCATAAACGTCACTCACACAATTCTCCATCCGTGAAAACTCCCTCATGCCAAGCCCAAGATCCGATCATACATTTCTCTGCTAGACTTTGTGTGTCCCGGAGAAGCAGTCAGTTAACGGGGTCTACTGCAGTTTTCTTGGCACTTTTCTATTTTTGATGTAAAATGAATCTGGAAATCTGGAATGTTTGTAGGACATGATAGCTGCAGATAATGCAAACCTCAGGTATTTATACGGCTCGCGTGACTGCTTTCTCACGACAGCGTTAAGATCCTTATTAAGGTGGCCGAACACAGTTTTCGCGCGCTTTTGCTGATGCAATTCAGCGCGCACACAAGGATTGCAAAAAACAAACAGGCCATTAATAGAGCGATCATTTTATTTACTCAACGTAGTGTATTGATGGCTTTAATCAGACTTTTATTACAAGATATCTTAGAAAAGGTAACGATGCAAAGAACCCAGCAATTCTCAGCTTTCTCTTTGTTACCAGAAGAACTCAGTTAAATGCAGCGCATGCGTAGTAAGGCGAAAAATTGCGATTGAATGCGGAATAGCTTTCTCGGAAATACGCCTATTTCTCGAGAACCACTCATTAGAATTTTACGCCATTTGGTAGGAAAACACTTTAGGAAATAAGTAACTGGAGTATTGAAAAAAACTGAACTTTAACAAAGGAAATTCTAGATATTCCTGTGAACCTTCAACAAGGGATAATTAAAGATCCCTCTGTTAAATTATTAGCAAAATGGTGTTAACTTGTTGCATGCAAATTGTAAAGAAAATCTAACGTCTAGATTTTCTTCAAATAAACAAAACCGATTTTAAAGGCCTGTTTATATTTATTCATGTTGCCATGGCAACGGCAAATACGTCAGCTTAACCATCAAAAATCCAAAGTTTGCGTTGTTAACTTCCTTGCTGGCATTTTTGGCGACCGAGGGATCAAGGGTTTTAGAGAAAAAGATGAGTAAAACACAGGTATCAAAAACTGTGTTCACCCAGTAATCTGCGCGCGCTCAAAGGAAAACGTCAGTGTTTTTCGATTTTTATGACGTCAACATGAGCACAAAAAGCAAAACTGACAGTGAATTTTCTCGCGTTTCCTTTGGTGAATTTTTTTTTAAATTTGGCCCAGTTGTAACCACATACAATTCCTATAAAATACCCTATTTTTGTTAAAATCTGTCAGAGCTAATCTAATATATTTAGAAGAATGACAAATTACAGAATATTGGAAAAACCGTCTGAACAACCTTGACTTTTTGCCAATTGAAAATGTCAGGCAATACCATTTCCATGATGACGCAAAGTATGAAAAAATTTCACCGAAGAAAAGTACAAATATTGAGGAGTTTAGGCCGAAATGAGGAATATATCCACAGGGCAATAGATGAGATGTTGCCATGGTAACGGACTTGATCCACAAATTGACAACCAAAAAATAAGCCTTATTTTAACAGTAACCATACTGGTATATCTCTACAAGGAAAACTGTTGCGGCTATTTCGTGTTTTCTATATTTCCTGTTTTCTTTGTGTCTTTTTTTGTTCCGTATGTTAATGTATTTTTTCACTTTCTGCATTTCGTTGCGTATATATTTGTGTTATCCCTTCATGTTCATTTAGTGCTAGTTTATCGTCCGGTACACATGTTACGTCTTGGTTCCCAGAACCCCGTTGCCAGCATTTTCGTAAGCCGTTTAGTTTATCGTCTGTTTTGTATTTTCCTCTTAGTTTTCTGCCGTCTTCGGTTGGTTATTTGTAGTAATTCGTTTTATGTTTATCTTTAGGAATTTACCTTCCTCGTGCGGAAAGTCAAATAAATTTACTGGACTAATTGAAACTCGCTTTAAGTTGTGTCTGAAGTCGGCCCTTTGCTTTTTCAAAAACTTTAAGAGAAATTAACTAAGTTTCCTTTTCTAACTCGCGCTCTATAGGGAGGGTGTTCGTAAATAATCTAGGGAGCCACCTTAAGGTGGCTTACAACCGTTTTGATGGATTATAACAGCCCAACTTCTAACTCTTTTCAAAAATGTTCCAAAATGTTTTTTCTTTCTCTATTTACTGTTTTCTTTAAGTCTTTTACCATTCTAGGGGAAACTTGAACAATTTAAACGTCAACAAATGGCCAAAATGAATGACCGAGTACCTAAGGAGAGACTGGGCACTAGTAGGTTAAATCGCGTTTTTCTAAAAATTCGCCCGCATGATCCCACCTCAAAATTTCAGGAATGAGAAATTGGCTCTGATTTAACATTCATGCAAAGTAAAATAAAAATCTGTACGACAGATTTTTCGCCAACTAAGAAAATGTGAAATCAAAAATAGCTCAAAATCAGTCTTACAGATTTTTTTAAATTTTGGCTCTAAACGCAATTCACCCCTAAAAATTAATTGTGAAAATTTCATCATAGGTTGCACGGTAGGTTTTCGAGCAATCCTCGATGAAAGACTTACTTTTACATCCTTGGACGAGAATTGAACTGCGCATGCCCTTTATTTATGCGCGCGCTCATGTGACGCCATGTATGGCTACGAGAAAGCAAGAGTAAATTAGAACTCTTTTACCGGTTGTTTATGAACCTTTTCTGTCATATTTTATTGGCCCTAGGCTTAAACACATGTTTGAAAGCAGTTTGAAACTATCGCTACGTATACCGAAGTGATTTAACGCCTTTCAAGTCCTGAAGTTGTTTACGTTTTTTCGTAGGGTTACTTGAGTCATTTTTGCACGCGCGACTAACACTGACGTCTGGCAGGCAACCGTAGCGCTCGCTACTGAGTCTCTGAAAAACTGTAGTAAGCCACCTTAAATCAAAGCTTGGGATCATACTACTTTTCATAGTATTCGGGGTACTAAGGGCTAGGGTAAAGGTAACAACCCCACCTCAAAGAATAGCCTTCCTTCTAACGTCAGAGCCTTTAGTTGTTTTATTAACTTAAACAAGGAGGCCAATCACCCAATGTACACCTCGTACTCCCACACAGCAAACATGTGAATCAGTTTTTTCTTATCTCAATCTTGTAACTGATGTTTCTGCCGTGTTTAAATAAATAAAGTGTATGTATTCCGCTAACGAAAGCTATCTGTTGCGACAACCATGGACTTAATTTGACATGAAGCAGCAAGAGGTTCCCTAAAATAACAATATGAAATGAAGCGGGGGAATTCATTACAAAGGCCAAAACGGCCTGTCCACTGCTAAAAACTTTGTCTGAAATCTCTACTGTTGGAGATTCAATAACAAGAAATCTCCCACAAAGTTATTTGTATCATCCACCACTGAAAACGAGTACGTCTGTATTTAATGGCAATAGCTCCAGCACAGAGTCTCCAGAGATGCGTTGATGCACTGTAAGAAACTAATTTTAGTCTGAAGAACAAACAGTAAAAACACAAACCGATATTCACTCGAACAACGACATAATGAATTATCGCTCAAACTAAACCACAGTTTTCAAATGTTTGGCGAAATTGCCCTTAAGCATTAAAAAGATGTTTTTCTTCTTCTATTTTGTGTTGGTGGTTGGAGTGAGCTTACACGAATTAAAAAATAATCGTTTGTTTTGCGTAACTTAAGGTCGGGTTTTGCGCCTTAACCTCATACAAGAACCATTGGTTTTTCCCGTCACTGGCATTTCATGCAGAGTCTTCATAACGTCTTGTTTGACATATTTAATAATATGACTACAGTTTCAATAGCAAAAAATATGATTTTAACCTCAAGAAAAACAGAAGACACAAGTTGAAAGAAAAACGAGGTAATGGGATAGAGTAACAGCAACAAGCATAAAAAAAACAGCAAAAAGGAACCATCCACCTTGCACTTGAATTACATAACTTTAATCCCTTAACAACATATTATAAAAGTTGCCTTTCAACCTGCAAATGCCCGCAAAAACAAATGCAGTAAGAGTGTTGTGGTTCTTTTCTACAAATCTCTAAGAAAACGTTACCAGATAAGGTAAACTGCGCGATATGTCAGCAAGGCTGTCAATTTTGACGCCATCTGTTCACACAGTGTTTCAGCTTACGATCATTTGACGAGTCTAATACAATAGTTAGCTGTTTCAAAATTTTTATAGCACATTGACAAGTAATAAAAATCCACTTTCCTCTGTAAAGGGAGTGAGCTTGGTCAAGCTAATCTACCTTTATTTGAATTGACTTGACATAGTTCAGAATGAAGTACCATAAAAAATGTACATTGACAAAAAGAATAATCTAAATTTGCGAAATATATAATTAATGCAGAAAGAGTTCAAAACCTGACCTTTTTTATTCATGGTAGTAGAAAAGTCAGTATAGGTGGCTAAAATTTGGAGCTGGTATGATCACAATAATCT
The DNA here is from genome assembly GCF_042242905.1 of Orbicella faveolata. NCBI lineage: Eukaryota > Metazoa > Cnidaria > Anthozoa > Scleractinia > Merulinidae > Orbicella > Orbicella faveolata. Next base: position 22,757,141 of record NW_028301552.1, read on the forward strand.
TTCGTCCTTCAGCACAGCATTCATAAAAACTAATAGTTTTCAAATGCAAAGCAATGACGTGAATTTGAAAAATACAATTTATCGCCAAAAAGATGATTTGCTAAAATCTTATTTAGAAGTTTTTGATTAATTTTGCACTGGAAGTACCATAAATGAAGCGAATTTTGTGATTCGAGATTTTTCATTAGTTTTCGGTTACGGCATAGCTTTTGAAGTACGCTAAGGACGATATTGATGTATTTACCATGGTTCTTTGGCAGAGGATGTTTTAGCAACGTTTCAATCGAGAAATGCCTGAAGAAAATACAACCGTTTAACAGAAAATCTGCCTGATGCACAGGTTTATTTTTTCTAAGGGGGCTGTTCTTTTATTTTCTACCAAAACCCTACGAGAGGAATCTAACAAGTACGTAACCTACTCGACATATTTGCACTCTTGTCGATTTTTACGCCATCTGTTTCATTTATCAAGTTTTTTTGCGAAATGAGATCCAAATAACTTTAAAGGAAAGGGCCTTGTGAAAGTAAGAATACTACGAATTTGAAAACTAAAGTCACTCCACCAAAAGACGACCACTACTTGACACCCTGATAATTCAACATTCTTACCTTCTCTTCTTTTTAAAGATAGTGCTAGGTTGATTTGTGGGCCAAAATTTAAACTTTGTTTGAAAAAAAAATATATCCACAGCCTTCCTATAGAATAAGAATTATTTTCTGCGCTCAGAACAGCGGCATCGTATTATATCTAATTTTTGTCCAATAACTGCTTCGGTTTTACACTCCCTAAATGCTTCAGTATGAAACATTACAAATTGAGCACAACGTATGATTGTTAAGCTGAAAAATAATCCACTTCACGGATAATTAAAATAAGATGTCCTAGCAATCCTAATTAAGTTTCTTAACTTCTGATGGCAAACAAAACCTTTCGCCTGAATTTAAAACACACGTTTCAGCTTTTAATTAGTTTTTTGTGACCAAAATATAGAGAAGTTTCTTTATCTCTTGAGCACAACGTATGATTGTTAAGCTGAAAAATAATCCACTTCATGAATAATTAAAATAAGATGTCCTAGCAATCCTAATTAAGTTTCTTAACTTCTGATGGCAAACAAAACCTTTCGCCTGAATTTAAAACACACGTTTCAGCTTTTGATTAGTTTTTTTTGTGACCAAAATATAGAGAAGTTTCTTTATCTCTTGAGCACAACGTATGATTGTTAAGCTGAAAAATAATCCACTTCATGAATAATTAAAATAAGATGTCTTAGCAATCCTAATTAAGTTTCTTAACTTCTGATGGCAAACAAAACCTTTCGCCTGAATTTAAAACACACGTTTCAGCTTTTGATTAGTTTTTTGTGACCAAAATATAGAGAAGTTTCTAGATCTCTTTTCATTTTATTTTCCGAGAAGGAGGGGTGGGGGGTGGGGGCGTATGTCGTTGACTATTGATATTCATAATACAAGAAAGAAAAATTTAAAGGATAAAACTAGCTAGGGGTGAGTGCCTACTACAAAAAATAAACGACTCTGTTATTGTTTTACTCATGGTTGGCATCTTGCGCCTTTTTGAAATTGGCTGATCTCCTTCAAGGCAATCAGTAAAAGCGGATGTTAAGATATTTTCATTCGAAGAGATACCTCTCAGAATCTCATGTAGATTTTTGTTTATGCCCTTAATTGACATAGTTAAAATCATGATTAGGCTGGGTTCTGATAAAGGAGGCATCATTTTCCGTTAAAGAGACCCCTGTGTCGAGACAATCATTGACTTAATTTGACATGAAACAGCAAGAGGTGCCATAAAATGACAACTGAACATAAAATGAAGCAGGCGAATTCAGTACAAAGGCCAAACCTGTCTACCGCTGAAAACTTTGACTGAATCTCTTTTGTTGGAGAGTCAATAACAAGAAATCTCCCACAGAGGTATTGTTTATCACCCACCACTGACAACGAGTGTGTCTGTATTTAATGGCAATGGCTCCAGCACAGAGTCTCCAGAGATGCGTTGATGCACTGTAAGAAACTAATTTTAGCCTGAAGAACAAACACTAAAAACACAAAGCGATATTCACTGTAACAAAGACATAATGAATTATCGCTCAAACTAAACCACAGTTTTCAAATGTTTGGCGAAATTGTCCTTAAGCATTAAAAAGATGTTTCTCTTCTTCCCTTTTGTGTTGGTGGTTGGAGTGAACTTACACGAATTAAAAAGCAACCGTTTATTTTGCGTTATTTTAAGGTCGGGTTTTGGGCCTTTTAACTATGTTAGTCTCATACAAAAACCATTGGTTTTTTTCCCGTCACTAGCATTCATGCAGATAGCTTCGCCTCAGAGTCTCCATAACTTCTTATTTGACATATTCAATAATATGACTACAGATTCAATTATTATAGCAAGAAATATGATTTTCCTCTCAAGAAAAGCAGAAGGCACAAGTTGAAAGAAAAGAGAGGTAAAGGGATTAAGTATAATTAACAGCAAGAAGCAAAAAAGAAAAACTGCAAACAGGGAACACCCTCCTTGCACTTGAATTATATAACTTTAATTCCCTTAACAAAACTTTTGTAAATACGCATATTATAAAAGTTGCCTTTCAAACAGCAAATCCCCACAAAAAAGGCAATAAGAGTGTTGTGATTCTTTTCTATAAATCTCTAAGAGAACGTTACCAGACCAGACGAGGTGTGCACGATATGTTAGCAAGGCTAACATATTGACGCCATCTGTTCACATACTGTTTCAGCTTACGATCATTTGAAAAGTCACTTACAATAGATCGCTGTTTCAGAATTTTTATAGCACATTGCCCAGTCACAAAAATCCACTTTTTTCTGTAACGTGAGTCAGCTTGGTCAAGCTACTCTATCCTAAACCAAATTGACTTGACTTAGTTCAGAGGGAAGTACCATAAATATGTACATTGCAAAAAGAATAATCTGCGGAAAGAGATCAAAACCTGACCATTTTTACTCAAGGTGGTTAAAAAAAAGTTAGTATATGTGGCTAAAATTTGGAGCTGGTATGATCAAAATAATCTTTCTTCCTTCAGCACAGCATTCATAAAAAATAACAGTTTTCAAATGCAAAGCAATGATGTGAATTTGCAAAATACAATTTATCACCAAAAAGATGACTAGCTGGCTATTGCTCAACTTTTATTTACAAGTTTTTGATTAAATTTGCACTGGAAGTACCATAAAATGAAGCGAATTCTAATAGTTTTCTATTATGGCTTTGCTTTTGAGGTACGCTAGAGACTATATTGATGTATTTACCATTGTTCTTTGGCAGATAATTAATGACAAACTGATATTGAAAGCACACTTTTCAGGTTTTCACAAGGTATTTTAAAATGTTGACAGATATATACATGTCTTAAGAGTCCCTCTCCATAAAAATGAAAAATAACTCGGCAAGGGTCAAAAATTCGATTTCGCTCATATTTTCATGGTAGATAGGCTAGGGCATGACAAAAACTACTGGATAGTTTTTTTGGCAAAATATCCTTTTATTTCAAAGAAATATGCAAATTACCAAATTCCGTTAAAATCGTCATTTAACGCACCATTTTATTACACAAGTTTGAGAGCCTCGCATGCAAAACCACATCATTCTTCCGTCTTTAAAACACTCAAATATTTTTGTGCAATGTTTAAATGTGTACTGGGTTGATTTTAGGGAATGTTGCGTTGTCTTTTTGGGTGCAAAATAATTAAATTTCGAAGACATGTATTTCATTCACTTAAAAGTACTTCGTGAATATAATTAATTTTCACTATGTGCGAAACCTTCAAATGGATCAAGCTTCTGGTGGTTGAATCGCAGAAGGATGGTCTACAGATTCCTGTAAAAATTTCTTTGGGCAAATGATTGTGAGCGACGCGAGAGCTTTTCAAAGTACGTTAAAAATGCAAATATTTGAGCATCCGTCGTCAAATTTCAATTTACGGGTTAGACGTATATTTTAGCATGCGCCACATGATTTGACCTATGTTAAATTGAAATAGACACAGAGCTGATAATTTCGAAATGTTCTAACCTCATTTGCTGTAAAAGGCAGGTCCAAAACCGATTTGACCTGTTTCTCTCACCATTCGTCGCACATAAAGCAGAAGTTTGCTTTTGTTTACATAACGTCCGATGTACATCTCCAACTGTCAACTTATTTAACGGTCGAATACCATGAATCTGTGACCCTCTTTCGACACATATGATCACCACTGCAACTAAGTCTAAAACGGCTGAGTCATTTGTAGATAGTTGCTTGCTTTGCACTACACCAAAATATTACGTTTGATCATCATGGTTTGATGGCTTGAATCTTTGCTGGCAGCGGTTCCTTGTTCGTCACGCAATGTTGTCATCCCATTTTAGGGGGTAGGGCTAGGACAATTTCTATCCTAATACGTAAGACTCCGTAAGGCTTGGAATCACTGGGAGCACACAATCGTGTTGAGTAGGAAGAGATTGAATTAAGAAATGAAAAGAATGAATAGTTTACCATTGCCCCTGTTGTTATCTTTTACTCGACCACCGCTACCTACATGCCCTGCGTAATACTGTAACGCTAAACTCATGCCTAGGTCTTTTCGCGCTATGCAATTATTTTTGGTTTACCTGTAATACAGTGGGCTACCCCCGGGGAAATGGGTGGTGACCGCTTAATGGAGCTAGCCGCTTAAATAGAGGTTGGTGTACCTTGAATATTTAATTTTTCACTGTCGGGCTATAAATTACTTGGTGAACATTCAAGACAATCATGATAGACGTGTGTTTGAATTATCACTCGTCATGCACCTTCAATTTCAGACTCTTATCTGCCATCGCCCTTTCCAAAACAAAGTTCTTAAATTTTGGGTGGCCGCTTAATAGGGGTAAAGACAATAATGAAACCCTTATCGGAATGACCAAATGGTGGCCGCGGAGGTAACCGGTCAATAGGTGTTTTATTTATAATATTTTACTGAAGATAATTTTGGACTGTATTGACAACAACATACCAATGCCTCGCCACTAAGCAAACAAAGTACGCCAAATAAAATGGCATGGCCAGGGCTATTTACTCACCTAATTACTAGTTAAATTTAGTCTGTTTTTCTCACGAATTAGACACGTTGTGATTTCCTATTTTCATTTCAGCTAGTTCTTGCTTCATTGATCTATAATTTGCTTATGGCGATTTTCTTAAAATTCTAGTGAGTACAGGCACTAGCTTTATCAGCTGTTGTCTGAAATGTCAGAACGTACAAGAGACGTGATGTGGACCGACGCCACGTACACTATAGAACGCGATTATATAAATATACACATATTATTATATATATGAACAAACAGATGAACAATGATTAAGAACAAATGTCAACAAAAACCAAGTAAAATTTGAATTTGGCGGCAGAAGTAGAAAAATCGATTTTTCTCTCTTTTCGTCCACAAATAGCCCTTAGGTAGATATGAAACGTGATATAGTTTTTTGGAGCTCGAAGCGCTTTAAATTCGAGAAAATCGAGGGAAACGATTTTCGCCTCAATGGTCACCAAAATGGCCGATCACAAAGACTTAAAATTAGTAATCTAAACTTAATTTGCATTCGCGTGTAAAAGAGAACTAAAACTTATCAATACTTTTTCTTGAAAGACAAAGTATTTAGCTATCCAAAACAGGTTAGAACTTGACTTGAGCGCCATTTGGGAATAAACACACAATTTTTAAAAAAATCCCTTTCAGTTAGTAGGTCGAATTCCTAATTTAGGAATAAAATTCAGAGATATTTTTCGACATGTGCCGTAACTCCAAATTCCTTGAAACTTCGCCTTTGGAACACTTTTATGTTGTTGTAAAACATGTATTAAAATCAGCTTGGGTTATTCTTCGAGTGGTTTTTGAGGCCTGGCTGAAAAACTCCGATTTTACCTAAAACATGACGAAAAGTAAACAATGGCTTCTGCGTGTTGGTCTGAGGGCAAGCGAGTACAGGCATTTAAATCCTTATAGTATGAGTTCTTTGTACTAATAAGCAAATTGTTTGCTTGCACCTGTAATAAAACTGTTCAATCTCAACGCCAGAGTAACTTTATTTAATCCGAATATGTTTCATCGCTTCGAATCCCAGACATTGTGACGAGATGTCGATTTCACACCAAGAAGAAACAAGAAGTCGAAAACGTTTTACTACGCAGCCTTCCAATTATCAATTTAAGACAACTGGCCGCTGAAGGAGACATTTACCGAATTACAGCTTAAAACAGTTACGTTTTCTGTAACGCATCAGGTTCGGCTGCAAAAAGTTATTTCAGGACCAGCAATACAGGTTAAATTTGGTGAAGAAATCTTAAGGTTTCATTGTTTATTTTGTTTGCAAGTCACAGTTTCATTCCCGGCCGTGGAATTTACTATGTCCCACAGCAGAGACCAGAATGGGTTGTTTTACAAAAGTGCGGCCGTTTATTTCCGAAGTAAAACATGTTTCCGATAGTCTTTAGTAATTTTGTCAATATATAGTTCAGTTAAAAAGAAGATCACGCGAATTTCAATTAAAAGTTCGGTCAGAAATATTTCCCGCCAAAGCGAAGTTATTTTTTCCAATGTTTTCTAGTCACTTTGTTTCGACTTTCTGCTATTGGCAATCCATGACTCACTAAAAGACCCGCTTGCAATGGTTAGCTAGATTGCAGAATAGAATATTTAAACACGCCAAATCCATTAAGCTAATTTATTTTACCCAGTATTTTCCCAAGAGAATTCTATCTTAGACGTCACGCTGCATGTAAAAATAAAATGTATCCTCAGTTCTCTTGTTCTTTTTTTGCTTTGTATATTTTTTTTTTTTTTTTGCCGTCGTGCAAAACATACTGCAACCATATAACGATCGAAGCTCTACTCTAAATTAATTTTGAGACTTTAGTTAACACTTCGTTTGCTTTCGGAAGGCGTGACACGTCATATATACAGCGATTTAAGGTCAGACGACAGAAGTTCGCAAATGCGGATCTTTTTTAAAGGTTTCTGTCGTTTATCCTTGGTATGTTTTAAAAGTATGAACTGTTGTGTTTTTCGATCAGAAGAATTGCTAAGCAATGCGGGTGGACTCTGGTCAGTTATTGTTCCATTAACGGCGCTTAAACTGATGAACGAGATTCTCGAGGAAAGTCAGAGGTCAGATCCTATTTGGTAGCGATACGAAAAGACAGGTTGGGTGACACCAATTTGCCGCTATCCGCCATGGTATCCGTTCCACGAAGAGGTTACGAAGGAGAGAAGAATAGAAATATGTAAATGCTGCTATGTCAGGATTACCAGCGGAGATCTTTCTTGCGATCAATGTTGTTTTTGTCGGCCCAAGTTAGTATACCTTCCGTTGTACCTTGTAAATGGGCAAGTCCTATATTAGAAGGTTGGAAAATAAGCGCCTGCTCGCATTTACTTTGCAGTCCCGTTTTCCATATTCAACTGAAATAAAGCAACTCTGTAACTTTTATTTATACATGTACACAGTTAAACCGGGTGAATTGTTTAGAATTGCGGTCCGTAACTGTGAAATCTACACATTATCTGTTTGTCGGTGATCTAATTTCACGTAGAAAGATTGAAATATTCCTTGTGAGTGAAGGTACTTTTGAATGCATGAAAAAACTCATTTTATCATTTTATTTTACTTTAAAAGAAGCATATCGACCGGCAGAACGAAAATATGATAATGAAAGAAGTTAAACCGCTTTACTTCAGCAGTCTCTTCTGTCTCTTGGTCTCAGGAAACACGCAAGCAGTCTATTGCTTACTTCTTGCTGATGTTTTCGTTAAAATCCGGTTATTTCAGCGGCGCGTTAAAAGCCACTCGAAGAATATCCCAAGCTGATTTTGATATATGTTTTACAACAACATAAAAGTGTTAAGTACAAGGAACTAATAATACAAGGACTTTAAACGCCTATACCGCATTACCTTCAGACCAACACGCAGAAGTCCATTGTCTACTTTTCGTCATGTTTTAGGTAATATCGGGGTTCAGTCGGGCCTCAAAAACCACTCGAAGAATAACCCAAGCTGGTTTTAATACATGTTTCACAACAACATAAAAGTGTTCCAAACGCGAAATAAAACAACCCATTCTGGTCTCTGCCGTGGGACACAGTAAATTCCGCGGCCGGGAATGAAACCGTAACTTGCAAAGAAAATAAACAATGAAACCTTAAGATTTCTTCACCAAATTTAACCTGTATTGCCGGTCCTGAAATAACTTTTTGCAGCCGAACCTGATGCGTTACAGAAAACGTAACTGTTTTAAGCTGTAATTCGGTAAATGTCTCCTTCAGCGGCCAGTTGTCTTAAATTGATAATTGGAAGGCCGCGTAGTAAAACGTTTTCGACTTCTTGTTTCTTCTTGGTGTGAAATCGACATCTCGTCACAATGTCTGGGATTCGAAGCGATGAAACATATTCGGATTAAATAAAGTTACTCTAGCGTTGAGATTGAACAGTTTTATTACAGGTGCAAGCAAACAATTTGCTTATTAGTACAAAGAACTCATACTATAAGGATTTAAATGCCTGTACTCGCTTGCCCTCAGACCAACACGCAGAAGCCATTGTTTACTTTTCGTCATGTTTTAGGTAAAATCGGAGTTTTTCAGCCAGGCCTCAAAAACCACTCGAAGAATAACCCAAGCTGATTTTAATACATGTTTTACAACAACATAAAAGTGTTCCAAAGGCGAAGTTTCAAGGAATTTGGAGTTATGGTACATGTCGAAAAATATCTCTGAATTTTAACCTTATATTAGGAATTCGACCTACTAACTGAAAGAGATTTTTTTAAAAATTGTGTGTTTATCCTCAAATGGCGCTCGAGTCAAGTCCTAACCTGTTTTGGATAGCTGAATACTTTGTCTGTCAAGGAAAAGTATTGATAAGTTTTAGTTCTCTTTTACACGCGAATGCAAATTAAGTTTAGATTACTAATTTTAAGTCTTTGTGATTAGCCATTTTGGCGACCGTCTACGCGAAAATCGTTTCCCTCGATTTTCTCGAATTTAAAGCGCTTCGAGCTCCAAAAAACTATATCACGTTTCATATCTACCTAAGGGCTATCTGTGGACGAAAAGAGAGAAAAATCTATTTTTCGACTTCTGCCGTCCTATGTTTGCTAATTAGAAAAACTCACTCTTAAATTGTTTCAGTTATCCCGAGAGTACTCTATACAAAATAGATCAAAATGTACAGCATATGCCGTGACAGCATTGCGTGACGAACAAATAACGGCTGTAAGATTGTGCTGCGCCGACACGCTTATCAGCAATGGTCAGCAATCGATCAAATGCAATATTTTGACGAAGCGTAAAGTAAGCAACTATCTACAAATGACTCAGCCGTTTTAGACTTAGATGCAGTGATGTTCATAAGCGCAGAAAGATGGTCACAGATTCATAGTATTCGACCAATAATAGGTTGACGGTAGGCGATGTACATCGGACGTTAACCTTGTGTAAACAAAAGCGAACTTCTGCTTTATGTGTGACGAATGATGAGAGATCGACTAGAAACACGTCAAATCGGCTTTGGACCTGCCTTTTACAACAAATAAGGTTAGAACATTTCGAAATAATCAGCTCTGTGTCTATTTCAACTTATTATAGGTCAAGTCGTGTGGCACATGCTAAAATATACGTCTAACCCGTAAATTGAAATTTGACGACGGATGCTCAAATATTTGCATTTTTGACGTACTTTGAAAAGCTCTCGCGTCGCTCACAATCATTTGCCCAAAGAAATTTTTACAGGAATCTGTAGACCATCCTTCTGCGATTCAACCACCAGAAGCTTGATCCATTTGAAGGTTTCGCACATGGTGAAAATTAATTATATTCACGAAGTACTTTTAAGTGAATGAAATACATGTTTTCGAAATTTAATTATTTTGCACCCAAAAAGACAACGCAACATTCCCTAAAATCAACCCAGTACACATTTAAACATTGCACAAAAATATTTGAGTGTTTTAAAGACGGAAGAATGATGTGGTTTTGCATGCGAGGCTCTCAAACTTGTGTAATAAAATGGTGCGTTAAATGACGATTTTAACGGAATTTGGTAATTTGCATATTTCTTTGAAATAAAAGGATATTTTGCCAAAAAAACTATCCAGTAGTTTTTGTCATGCCCTAGCCTATCTACCATAAGAATATTAGCGAAATCGAATTTTCGACCCTTGCCGCGAAATTAAGAATTTGTCTGATTTTTACAGGCAAGCACTCTTAAGAAAGTACATATGCATAACATTGCCGAAAAAAGTGACTGAAAAACAATGAAATAACAGTATTTCAGAAAAAAGGCCCTTTTCAGCAAGGCTTTTTGATTGTAATAATTCCCCAATCTCCAACAAATTTATTGCGCCTTATCTACTACTGACAGTGACTTTGACAGTCTCCAGAGATGTCTAGTGAATGACTGCAGTTTACAATGAAGAAATTAATTTCAGTCTGAAAACGAGCACTTAAGAAAAACCAGCAATATTTTATACGGTAACGACGAAGGCAGCGAGCTTCACTTAAAACCAGCGATAAGGCTAATATCTCTAACCACTCGTAATAATAAATAGGTGAACCACACAAAGATCGTGTTCATGAAAAATAGTGACTTGGATGTAAGCGTTCTCCAATAAGTAAGCTTATATTTGTGCTATCAAAATGCGCCCCCATTGGTGTCCATCTGTTGGAACGCAAAATTTGGTATAAAAAACACCAAAACAATTGTCGAAGAAGAGAATGTTAATGAATAATTGATACATTTGGATGACGAGAAACTCGAGTGTAAACTTGCCAGCAGTGTTCCGTAGGCGCGGTTTTGTTTTTCATGTATTCAGGAAGACCTTTGATTCTTGCAACCCGAAGTACGATATCATTGATTATGAGTCATTATTGCCTTATTTACCATGGCTAGAGTCTTGTTGACGCTTATTCCTTTGTTTTTCATCCCCCCTAGAATGTCCAAATGACCAGTCACACTAAGTACCAAAAATATTTGGGCAGTGGGAGAGGCAATTTCTTAATATTTTCAAAGGGCCACTTGCCTCACCTACCCTACGAGGGAGTTCATATACTCCCTCACCCACCCCCACACGTAGCTAACGAGTTACGTTTTCAACTCTGCTTTAAAATGGTTACCCGAGAAGTGTACTTTGTTATAACATTAATGATGTTTTGAACAGAGAACAGAAACCTCAAAAAGGGGAACCTAAAGAGAAGTGGTAATAAAGCTTATCATGAGACTTTGACGCTAGGAAGAGAGGAAGACCAGAATTTAAGACCAGAATGTCAGAACATGCACATATTGTACTCTTTAAATTTTATTCATCTCAGTGGTACTTGCTTATAGCAAGTTGCACAGCAACATGTCAAGAATGACAATCGAACTAAGAGAACCGTTTTAACTGTACGAAAGGAACTCAAAATTGAGTTAACACCCAGCACAAGATGTGACTTGTATAGCAGATTCCTAAGAAAAATCTACAATATCTGGTGTAATGAATTTATTCGAGCACAGAAGTGCCTTGAAGAACACCATTGCCAACAAACACAAGATTGACAAGTTATGCCTAGGGAAAAACTCTAGGTCCAGTTACAAAAATAAGACGTTACGTACAATGTTATTTGGTTTTGGCTCTTGGTTCTTATCATATATTTCCTGACCATTTACTTTTCAATGATCTTTGGTAAAATTCCTCACTATGTAATCTGGTCGCCAGTTTCACAACTGAAGTGGTTACCATGTCTAAATATTTTCTAAATATATGTATAAATATTTTCAATTTAAAAATCAATTTCAATTTAAATATTTTAAATATTTTCAAATCGGGCAGCACGCGTCATAACTTTTTCAAATTACGATCGTAATACTGATGAATTGTTGAGGGTGGTCAACTGGGTTAAACTGGACCGTCAACGCCTTGTTAATAAATCAATAATGATGTACAAGATTGTAAATAATATGGTTCCGGAATATCTTTGTTCACGCTTTGTCTTCCGTTCCGATACTTTGACTTATAAGCTAAGAGATAGTGATGGTACGCTTGCTATCCCACAGCCCCACACTAATCACTGTAAAAGAAGTCTTTCTTACAGCGGAGTTGTACTATGGAATAGTCTGCCCTTGAATATTAGTCAATCGCTCTCCCTTAATCAATTTAAATCTAAGTTGAAGAACTATGATTTTGACAGTGGTCTTATATAAATTTTATTTTGTTTTTATACACGGCTTCCTTGTAAAGCAGGTTTTTATCATTTCTCTTATTCTAGTAGTTATTCACAATATTAAATTAGTTAGGTAGTTAGATTTATTTAAATTAAATATTGTATAGTCCTGAAGGAAATACCGTGTCTAAATAAAGATTTTACCTTTACCTTACCTAATTGTTATTGTCATTAGTTATTATTTTTTTAATTAATAACAATTCTTTATCGAGCTTATTTAAATTCTTCATCAAAACTTAACGTGATAATTATTTACGGCACAAAACTATTTACAATAACAATTCTAATAAAGTCGTTAAAAAAGGAAGCAAAATTTAGTGTAAAGAAATGAATGAAATTGAGAAGAGCTAAAAATTGCAATAGCTTGTTTGAAATGTCACAGAAACGTAACAAAAGCATTTGCGGTTTGTGTCATTGATTGTACGCGAGAAGTAATCAAAAACTAAGAAAATTACTCTCACTTTACAATACACATAATTTCTACTAATTATGGAATCTTACTTGTCTTTCCTTTAACTGTAATACTACCAATAGTAAAAATAGAAAATTGATAGAATATACAATGTAAAATAGATATATATGTATATATTATTACTGTTCCCTTTATTATTATTATTATTATTATTATTATTATTATCATTATCATTATCATTATTATTATCATTATCATTATCACCATCACCATCACTATCACTATCATTATTATTATTATTATTACTATCGTTATCATTATCATTGTTGTCATCATTATTATTAAATGCCCCTCTGGCTTGGGACTCAGCAGTGGCTCAAATGTCCCACATGATAAAGAAGCTCTGGCACACTGATTGAGTTTAAGATTTTTCTTCTGGCCTAAAACTGATAACTGACTGTTATTTTTAGCTATAGCAAGCTGGCTTTCATGTTTCCAGGGTTGCCACAGGTCAGGGAAAAAATTCTTCAAGGTCAGGGAAAAGTCAGGGAATTTTGAGTCAGGGAAAATTGATATTTTGAAGAAAAGTCAGGGAAAATTGAAATAATTTAACACGCCTGATATACCACTGAAGGCGGGAAGAAACATTTTGGGTCACTGTGATCTCAAAGATATTTTTCCTCAATGAAGAAGGAAAATTTGTGGAAAACTTACAAGTCTAACGAACAAGTAGAAAAGAAGGATGTAAGTTGAGGCCAAAAGCTGCTACAAGATCTGATGTTTTTATTGGTCAGGGAGATCTTATTTTTATCAGGGAAGTCATGGAAAAGTCAGGGAAAAGTCAGAGAATTTTGAAAAGTGATGCCTGTGGCAACAACAGTTAGGATTTCATGTAAAAAGCGAAGTAGCAAGTTCCTCTATATCCAGATAGCTATGCAGCTTCACCCAAGGTAAAGCCCGTGTAACATGATTGATGAGAATAATTATTTATTACAATGGAACCCTATTAATACAGTCACAAATGGTCCAACAAAATTTTGGTCCATGAAAATCTTAACAAATATAGCATGATTGCACTTCTAAACAACTACTCTTTAATACCATCTGGAATGCAGATATAATTTTTAAAAAACTGAAACTTGAATCAGTGTATAACATATTAACAATAGAAAGATGACCATAACTGGTTTGAGTGGCTATATATATGGGGTTAAATTATAAAGGATTATACAGGTTTGGCCGTTGACCATGTTAACAGGGTAGTCACATTAACAGAACTTCCTTATAAGAAAATGTGTAGGCCTTTCGCCAGGACAAAATAAAGTGGCCATAATAACAAGGTGACCATATTAGCGTGGTGACTGTTAGGCGGGGTTCCACTGTATATACAAATGCAGTACAATGCACAACAGGACTTGTTGTATATGGGCAGAGCTGAACTGGACTAAATTTGACTTCACTGATACATTAAATTACAAAGAGAGGTAAAATGTCGAACAAAGGCATGATGTGACTACTTATGTTTTGGAAATCTACTGTTGTAGAACTATGCATCAAGGTGTCCCAAAATATTGAACTGTTGCAATCAGCCATTTGTAGAGACCAGACAGTTAAGTTCAAATTTCTCAACATCTGCATCTCTTGAGACAGAGTTCTCTTAGAAAGAGGGGGGTCCTCCTGTAAACATACTTTCCTCTCCGACCATGCATTTGTCGTTTAAACTTCAATGTTGTGAGAGCAGGGGCATAGTTAACTAAAGTTAAGTGACCATTCATGTTGATCTTTAGCTGGCTGAAGATGGTTTCCAGAGCACTGCCATTTAAGTGTAGAGGCCAAATGTAGTATCCTGGAAACTTTTGAAGGAAGGACTGACAGAATTCTGTAAACCCATGGTACATCAGTCTAGTAAGATGTCTGAAAGGCATATAATTTTGATGAGTTACATTAAGATAATAGATGATTATAATAATTGCGGTCTTTAATTATTGAATGGAGATGCTATATCAGTCACTAAAAAACAAAATCTACATCGTGTGTGCTAGCAATAAAAACATATCAATAACCATGATCACAGCTCTACATAATCCTTGGTTACACACATACTTATGACAAGTGTTAAATCTCTATTAATGATCATCAGAGAAAAATTGACTTGTTGACAACAACTGTAAGAAATACATGTATAACAAAGTGAGGAGAATTTGCATGTCGAAAATGGGGCTTTGGGTGACTCCCTAGACTATTTACGGACACCCTTTCTATAGAGCAAGATGAGCTAGAGTAAAGTTGTTGAAGTATATTAGCTGCTCGAGCAGCTACAATATCAACTGACTCGTAAGTTTGTTACATGTAGCTTATTTCAATGTCAACATGTTGGCAGTGACATGATAAGACAAGTGTGATAATGATAAGACTAGATGTATATTTCTTTGAGAACTGACTGCGATGTTACTGCTCGGTTGCTTCACTGTTGGGTTTGCATTTAGGCTTTAAGCTTCTGTAAGTGTTCATAAGGCTTCGGCTAAACAGCAATCAAACAACTTCAACCTTTCACAAGTAACCTGCACGCAGGCTCATGCTAGAGCACAAGCGCGCGAGGCGTAGCTGTGTGGGCGAAATCAAGCGGCACGAGAAAGTGAGCCTACTCTGATCTCTGCAAATATTTCATTTCCACCCCGGAAACTGAAGAAAAAATAAGCCAACTAATTTTCACCAGAAGTATGAACTTTGGCAGCTCAGATCTCTGGGATTTCATAACAACATGCAGTCATGATATACATTGTTGATAAAGTTTTGCCGAAGAAAAACTGTCAATGTTTATGTCTAGCAAGGACACACACTTGATTCCAAGTGATCTTGCTTTGGCGGTCTGGTCTTTGATGATGCTGGTAAACAGGCAAACGCCTTCATGTTGTTTCGTTGCCCACTTGCAATCACATAAGTTTGTAATATTTAACTCTTCCCATATGCAGTCGGCAACACAACAAGTACATCTTGATTCTTTAACATACTCTCAACTCCTACTTCCTGCTCCCTCTTTAGTTAGAAATTTAACTAGAAGTAGACTGGAACTTTGTAAAACATCAGTAATGTGGGCACTCAACTCTTCCTCTGACTACAAATGTGGACGACTTATTTTTTATTGTGAGAACATGCAATAAATTACAGACTCCATGGGGATCTTATCGCTCCTCATCAAACATAATGGATTGACAGTTTTCTCGCCTTTCCCGCTTTTCGACCAATGGTATTGCACTTCGCTCAGGCGAAGCAGAAATGAAAAAAAAAAACAGAGATCAAGGCAGGCTCACTTTCTTGGCGCCTCTTCACCAGACTCCTTCCTGCCGGATCGCTTTGCTCTTCGCCGCTCGCGCGCGACTCAAAAATGAGCCTGCCAGCAGGCTATTTCACGAGCTGTGTGAAAGTAGAACGAATTTCAGTTTAATGTTATTAGATCGTTAGTAATTTGGTGGCGAGCAGACTTCGCTTGGTGGCGAAGTGACTGGCGGCCGCTGGTTGATAAGAATTATCGACTGATTACTCCAGAAAATTTTACGACTAGCACATGAAAGGTGCCTTTGTTTTGACTAAAAATTAAACTAAGATCGTCATACTCACCTCTGGCGGCACTTTTGTAAACTTTCGTGATGCTGTCAATGTCCCCCAAACCACATTTCTCTTTCAAACGAAGCAAACGAGGGTCAATCGAAGTGGCGGTTGATATTTACCGCATTTGATACACGCAAGTTTTCTTGTTTTCCTCGCCATATCTTTGCGAAGAAACTTCGACGTCAAGTTCAAAGTGCTCATTTTCCAAAGTACAAAACTGCGATATTTACGTTTTGATGCCTACATAACAAAATATTTTCTCCTCCTCATATCACGTTCGAGCCGAAATTCGATTTATCTTGTCATGGCATCTCGCACATGCGCAGCTCTGTCGTGTCCTGTCTGGTCCACTAGTCCCAGTATTACTCCGCTGCACATGTTATTTCTGCGCGCCTGGGACTTAATCGCTCTTGATGGATTTATGATGGCGGCATGTTTTGAAAGGATTTTAGCTTCTCGGCGTTCTAATTTTCTTTTAGCTGCTCGATACTTTGCCAGTAACCCTTCAGCATTGTTTAAAGTTGGAAATGAGGTAGAAGTTCGTCGGGTTGTTTCTATGAAAGATGTACAGGCATTCGCTCACATGTCAGGAGATACCAACCCCATTCACTACGATGACAAATTTGCGAGGAAAACCCGCGTCGGACAGATTATTGTGCACGGTGTAATACTGAATGGGTATTGTTTTTTTATATGGCCTTAATAATCTTAGAATGTTTGTTTTATTTCGATGGCAACTTGTAGACGGGGCTTTGGGGCTTTGAAAGTCATTGTACTATCCCAAATATTTCTGTGAGAGTTCTGAAGAAAAGTGTTTTTATTTCGAGAGATAAAGAAAATTTTTTTCTTTTCGGAGAGGGATATTTTTTGAAACTTAGATCATTTTTTCCTCAGGTGGGTAAATTTTGAATGAATGAAATGAAAACAATCTTTAAAGAGGAAGCGCCCGTCACGTAAATACGTGGTTTTCAGTGAGGTCCTCTATAAAATAAAAAGTATTAAAATCTAAAATAAGAAATACAAGTATCACAGATCTAAAATATAAAAATATACAATAATTAAAACTACTAAAACTACCAAAACTACCTACTGTCATTTTTTCTAAAAATGTTTATCCATTAAGAACCTTATAAGGTTTTTCTTAAATTTTGAGTGGCTTCTTTCACATGCATGTATAGTCTCCTTTGCAGCCGTTATCAGAGTTGTCACGCAACACTTCTCCCCCACTTACTAATGCATGTATGGGTGTTAGGTGGAGTTACGTGTAGTTAGGGGAGGGTGAACATAAAACAGAATGGCCCTGTTCCCCCCAGAATCAAAGTGGGAAAAACCAGGCCATGTGTATTATCATAACAGCAATTTTTTTTCCATATAGGATGTTCATTTTTATCTGCCATGCATGGCCACAAAATACATGAGCAGCTATAGTTCTCCATATTTCCGATGTTTGATTTTCTTCTTGTGCCAAACTTACGAAAGAACCAGATGCTGATCATAGGCTTTCCCTAAGAGTAGAAAGTGTGAAAACAGGCAAATTTCATCTTTACTTGCTCATGAATGAAGTGTATGTATGTACACTAAACAACTATTCCTTCACCAAAGTCTAATCACAATTTATAATATTTTTGGGTTGGGTAAATATCTTAATCAATACTTCTCCCCTGTTGCATTGCTCAAGATTACATTTTACTGATAGGCAAAGGTAAGGTGTGCTTTCCTCTGATAACTGTTGTCTGTTTTTATTTTAGGATAATTTCAGCTATCCATGGCGCTAAACTTCCAGGTCCTGGTTGTATGATTCTGTCTCAATCATTGAAATATCCTGCCCCATGTAAGTACTCTATATGAGGTGTCAGATGTAGGGAAATGAAAAAAAAAATAATAATAAGTTCCAAAGGGAAAAGGGGCACCAAAGTGCACCATCACTGTAGGTTCTCTTTCTCCCCCTTTATATAAGAATGGTTGAACCTCACTATTTTGAAGCAGATCTCTTGAACGCCCAGCTATCTGGAGCTCAAATCATTTTCTGTTGGATATGCTTTTTCAGTCATTTGCTATCAGCTATATTGAACCCTGCTATCTCAAACTATTGTTCATTTCCTTTGAGATAACAGGCTTCAGCTGTACCTTGGGGCTCTCATCTTCTCTTTGGGTATCCCATTTGAACAGCTGTAGATCCACCTCTGGTTTGTAAAGATTGTGAAAAGATTGTAAAATCAGATCGGTAACTGAGAGATGATCTTAGCAACCCTGGTATGGCTTCCATTTGTTTAGAAGGAATGCAACCTTTGGAAACAAGATTGCGTAAGGGCTTTCACTTGCCCAGTATTTCCACAGAGAGGGGGACATGGGGCTTTGCAGTGTTACGTTGTTGACTGCTTTTCTAATGCAGTGATACGGTAAATAAAATCCCGCCTTGCAGTGTTGCGGTGATCTCAAACCCTACGGTTTGCAATGTTTGTGTTTTTCATGCTACGGTGTTCAGTGAAACGAAACTATTTGCAATGCTGTGTTTTCTTGTTTGATCTCTCTCTGACCTAAATTTTGTATGAAAACTTTGTTAATCCATGCTAATTTTATGGTTGTATATTTTACAAACCAACAAATACAGACCAACACTGGCTAGTTAATCTCCGATATGCTTCAGCTGCCAATCTGAAGCTGTTTTCAACCTTTACAGGCATCAGCAGTATCGACACATAGGCAGTGAGAAGTGTTGTGGCGTGTTTATTTTGTGGAAAATTGTTCAGGTGTAAAAGTATTATAACAAGTGTAGACGTTCAAATCATGGGCTAAATCATATGTTACAGTGAAGGTGTTTCATCGACTTTTCTTGCAGTGATGTGGTGGTCGTTCATTTTTTTTTTTTTTTTTGCAGTGTTGCAGTTCTCAGAGCACCCCTATGTTCCCCTCAAAAGACCGTACTCAATTGCAGTGCTCAACTTGCAAACATGCCCTATTTAAATGCTATTTTGGAATGAAATGTAAAACTCTGTACAGCCTTTGTCACACCAATATAGCTTAAAAACAAATCCCCTTAGCACTGCAGATACCTGTGACTACCAAGAAGAACAAACCCCACCCACCCCACCTTAGGAGATTACCAAGGTTGTATTGTATTGTATTGTATTGCATTGCATTGCATTGCACTGCATTGCATTGTATTGCATTGCATTGTATTCGATGCATTGTATACCCAATACTTCGAGAATATTGTTAACACTATGTGTCACCTGGAATGGGTAATTTTGGCTGATTTTTATTTTACAGTGTTTCCTGGAGAAGAAGTTTTGACTCATGTCCAGGTAACAGGATTAAGACATTCTATTATGATTTGTCAAGTCACTTGCACAGCAGTTCAGAGAGGCAAAGTAAGTTTTCTTTGTTAAATTTATGAAGTAAAGTGATTCAGACTCTGAACATTGCAAACTATGTTGACTGAAATGAAAATCAACAAGTTAAACTTGCTAGCCACAGTACACTTTTTTTTGGTGAACGAGATGTAGTGACAGCGTTTGCTTGTGTTTTGCAGCTTGCTAAAAGGTAGATATAAGGTTTTCATAAACAGTAATATTTAGTTCACGCAAAGAAGGTATAACCATTGAGTGACAAATTGTATGGAGGAATGCTAAATAGTACTTAAAGGCTGTCTGAAAACTGAAGCAAAGCAAAAGCTTGAAGAAGATTAAGACTTGGGAGTCATAGATCAACTAAAAAAAACAAAAAAGTCATAAAACAACTTCTGCTTTGGTGTAAAAAGGATATTTTCATTAACTACTTTTCGCTCCAAAATAGTTACGAAATTCACGGTGCGACACTCTCAGAGGATATGCATCACAACTTCCGAAGAAATAATCCAATAAAACCAGCCCCCATTTTTCCCTAGATTCGTCACTAGCCAATAAATTTCTATTGATATATATCCTTGAAGGATTGGACTATCACACAATAAATATAAGATGAAGACCATCACACCATAATTCTCTCCGCTAAGCGGATGGGAACGTTTCCTGACAACACCTAGTTAGTGTTTCTCATCGTGTTAAGAGTATTGACTACTTCCTACCTGGAGAAAAAAGCCTCGGTAACTGAACTAAATCGAGCACAATGCAATGGATTGCGTTCGACTGTGTTCGATGAATAAATTTTCTTGAACAAAGGTCATGTTATGTGGTCTGGTAAACATACATACAAAGCAAACCCATCCTAAACAAGTTTTTCTCTTCCTTTTTTACAGACTATTCAATAACAAAAATAAACTGTCCAGGGCAGTGACAAGAGTGGTATATAAGCTATTTATGTAAGCTATTTATGTACTCGCGGTATATTCCGGCGGCATCCCGCACAAAGGTCTTCACTTAGCAAGTAATCGAAGCATTTACAGGCCACAGGGATACAATCAGTTCACGTTGAACAGTTTGAATTGTCCGCGTTCATTTACAACTCACTCGAAAAAGCACGGCCTTTCTCGCCTATTTTCTTTAAAACTTTGAAATCTTCACCCTCCTTCACTTCAAAGTGGCACTCTTGGCGGTCTTTAACTACGCACCCAAAGCTAACAACGCAGAACGCATCTGAAACCATTTCTCCGAGATGTGTGCCGTTACGAAAAACACGTGTTATATCGAAGCAACTGAGCCTCCAAACACTTGTTGTATTGATTTTCAACTCCAGTTTTACAGAAGTCAAGAGTTCGGAAAACGAGCGTTCGAGTGAGTTCGATTGTCCAATTTTTTTGTATGTGAGTTTGATTTCGTTCGATTGCCAAACTCAATCGGAGTCAATCCATGGACTGAGTCAACTTCAATCAATCAATCAATAAACTTTATTTAAGTGTATAAAAAAACTTCTAGTCAGTCCGGAGGCCGACTAATCCGGAACACTCCCAATAAAATTACTAATAGATTAAGTTAAATTAACTTAAGTTAAAAGTTACCTATCACTTTTTACGTTTTATGTTCATATCTACAATGCCATTAATATTATAAAATATAGACTAAAATATAATAGTTTCTACCTATACGACTATATACAAACTTTAAATATGTCTAAAATTCTAATAGCATTTTAAACACACTTGGCACAATTTCCTGTACAGACATAATTTGAAACTAGGTTCGCGAGGTCTTTTCTGTGGATGTTCGAGACAAATGATGTTAGACTTGGCATTGTGTGTCGCTATGTCCAAGTTTTGAACACAAATATGGTCCTAGATATCTTAGGGAATGTTTGCCATAGTGGACAGAATAGAATCTGGAGATATGGAAATCTGAGTTCTTGAGGCTGTACCCAGATGGAGTGCCACTGACTAAATCTAATCTGTTCGAAGGCAGCAGTCTGTGCTTGACTTTTTACATAAAAATGGCGATATCTTGCAATCGCATGATGTACAGAGAGAACAAGTTGGCGCGTTTCAGTAAGTCTTTGTACGCGAGATTCCAGTCACAGAAAACCGCCCCAAGTCCCCTTTCATTTACTCTTTCTAGTTTCTTTTTGTCCGTTGCTTTACAAAAGTGCCAGACAAGGTTACAATAGGCCAGATGTGGTAATGTCGCTTTTTTATAAATTTGCTGTTTTGCCTCAGTAGGAATGGATTTTCTAAGTCTCCTTAGAACGCCTATTAATTTGCTTAATTTTTTTTACCAATTATGGAAATGTGTTTAGAGAAGTGCAGCTCTTTGTCGATAGTGACTCCCAGTAATTTAAATTCTTCAGTAGTGTTGATAGAGTGGCCATTAATGTCGACAGATGCTAGGGATGGCTCGTGTTTCTTGCCGATTACCATGACTTGGTATTTGCTGTGTCCCTGTGCCCTGTAAATGCTTCGATTGAAATTCAGTTGGATTGGGTTGGATTGACCATGCCGGTTTAGACCGGGAGGGAGCTTTTGAGACCCTTACCATGTAATTCACGGAACATTAACGATGTGACAACAAAAGGGTTTATAACAGTTTCAAAAGTATTCCCTTTGAAGTCATATAACGTAGAAATGGCATCGTTAAACAGCCGCCATCTTGGACTAGTTAACTTGAATTTCGCGCGTTACTTGTACAACACCTCAGTATTCCACCAAAACTGACACAAAAACAGTCAAAGCCGATAAAGAAACTTGCATTTATCTATTAAACTACAAGTTACCGTTTCATTAAAACTCGGAAATTGGAACATGCCTGTCAAGAGACAGTTTCTAGTGGGGGGGGGGGGAACAATGAGTTGTCATACCATATTGTTCCCAGATAAATTTTAGGTGGGGATCTCAAAACACCCCTCCCCTCTCTGGTCTGATTAGGTTTATTAAAGCTATTTCTTTGATGAACATTTTGTAGGTTGTTCTATCTGGCGAAACAAAGCTCTTAGTTCCTCAGAATCTGGATGAATAAGGCCGTTGTTTTTTATGTAAGTGAAATTTAGTGCCTCATTCTTGCTGTATCAATTTTTTTTCCATCTGCCGTGGTGGCCATGTCGTGCATGGTGGCCATGCACTACATGGTGACCATGCTGGGGTTCCAAACAATCACACTCTCTCTTTCGGGATCACGGTTGGAACACGTTATATAATTACACATTATATAATCACGATATAATTATATAATTACACATTATATAATCACGACATAATTATATAATTACACATTATATAATCACGATATAATTATATAATTATACATTGCATAATGACAGTATAACTACACTTACCATGTACTATCGAACCTATATATAACGGCCCTGTATTAAGCGGCCAGTTTTCAAAGTCCCGAGTTTTCGCTCAAACAAACGCTGTATTTGTTACCTGTATTAGGTGGCCACCTTTATTAAGCGGCCGCGGCGACCCTGTAGCAGTCCTATGTTTGTCTTTCTTTGTTATTTTTACTTAACAACTATGAAATTGAACGTAAAAACTGTGAAATTGAACGTAACAACTGTGAAATGACGCAATGAGATATTTTGTTGTGAACTGTAAGTCACAGAAATACAGTACTGTATACCGTAGAAGAGTAGAGGATAATTTATTGCACAGTACTTTTACACAATGTTACGTACATTATACCGTTAAGTTACAAGTTGGCACTGAACCTTGTTTAAAGTATTGATCGCTTGAAAGAGTGTTGATTATCCTATTGTTTCCTTGCATGAAGTGTTCTTGTAGATACGCCATTTAAATTGACATTAGACCACACCCGCTGAGTATTTTTAGTGATCCTGTATTAAGCGTCCACCTGTATTAAGCGGCCAGTTCCTCAAGTCCCGAGGGTGGCCGTTATTTACAGATTCGACTTTAGTTGCATAATAGTTATACACAACAAGCAATGAAATTGTATCAGCTTACTACTTACTGTTTATTTTTAGTATAGTACCGACTTGTTATTTCTACTTTAGGGCCGTTTTTTTTCTACTTTATAGACAGCAATTTGCATTTGCAACAATTGAAAATTTCTACAAACGAGTTCAGCAGGTCCTGTGAAAGGACAAGGAATAGCACTGATCAAAGTTTTCAGCTGGCTTTATCAGTCACATGCGCGCTAACGGTACAAAACCATCTCTCCACTGAATTAATACTTGTTGCTGTGTGATTTTTGTCCAGGTTGAGCACTGATTCAGACAGAAAACAACTACACAGTCGGATGTCGTCAAGGGTTATCATCGCTTCCAAAAAGAGTCTCCTCCGCGACTCCCGGTGAGAGAGAGCAGAAACAGGAAACAGGAATCCTTATTCACGGAGCCTGCTGCATTGGTCAGACGTTGTTCGTGAATTTAAGATGGCGTCACAAGTCTCGAAATACTCGCAAACTTTCGCGCTGTTTTCTGGTTTAACACAATAGGAAGAATACGTGTGCCTTAGTGCCAGCCGTTTTCCTACGACATGGGAAAACGGAATTCAAACTTCCAGTTTCGTTTTTCGTTTACCCACGTCATCGGAAAAGGGAATTCGAACTTTTATTTTCGTTTTTCGTTTTTCAACTACATTGAAAACGAAATTTCCGTTTTTCATCTTCTATTTCCGTAAGACATTGAAAACGGAATTTAAACTTCGATTTTCGTTTTTCGTTTTCGTGTTCTGTTATGTTATCTCAAGACAGTGGCCTATTAAGCAGGCGCTAGCGTTCTTTGGGCTTGGACGTCATAGCCAACTGTATGTAACTGAGTGTACATACATACGGAGTTGTGATAACAACAAATAGCGTAAAAAAAACTGTGCAGCTACATTTATAGAAAACTAATATTTAAGAATTTTTCAGCCCGCTACAAACCGTATTGAGCTGACTGTTATTAAGAGCCTTCTGTTTAATATGACTACCACGATGTCGATATCGGCAAGGAAATGAAATTATGCGTGTACGATCACAAGTCACGGAATTAAATGGCTATTCAGGTCCGACTATTAAGTCAAAAAGTTTCAATACAAAGGCTTGTCATGATCGATTTGGAACATACAGTTGAACCTCCGATATGGCGCCTTCTACTTCGATATCGACCGGTCAGTGTAAAACGAAGACTGCGGACTGACCGGGAATAAAATGCAGACTGAGGGTAAAACGCAAACTGCAGACTACAGACTTTTTAAGAATATATCGACAGTGTTATTTCCATTATTGATTTCTAACCGGAAACAGGGTTATTCAGGCTAATAGTAGTGAAAGTTTCCAATGCTCCGGTTAGCCTGAATATCACTCAGGTTAGCCTAAATAACGCTCCGGTTTGCCTGTTAACGGTTAGCTCTCAATGATGGAAACTACTCAGTTAAAAAGTCTGCAGTCTGCATTTTGACCTTCCGTCTCCATTTTACCCCAGTCCGCAGTTGCAGTCCGCAATCTGTAGTCTGCAGTCCGCAGTCCTTATTTTACACTGACCGGATATCGACTGTTCCATCTGCAACTGACTCTCTCTTTTTGATACCATGGAAACTGTAAAACCCTTTTACACTTAGCAAACTACTGTGCAGCCCTTGATTCGGGTATCGGTTCTTGATTACCTTGAGAAGGTCTTCACAACTATTATTTTCCTCAGTAAGAAAACGGCGGACAAAGACTTCATCAAGGATGTAGTTTCCAGGTCCATTTTTAGCGACAGGAAGAGCCAACATTCTTCTGGTTCACGTATACAAAAGTGACAAAAAACACATAAACGAAAAACGACAATCGATGTTCAAATTCCGTTTTACAATATCTTAAAAAACGAAAGACGAAAAAAGGAAATAACAATTAGAATTCTGTTGTCCAAAGTTGTGGTAAAACGAAAAACGAAAACAGAAGTTGGAATCCATTTTCAATGTAGTAGGAAAACGGAAAACGAAAATGGAATCTCGAATTCCTTTTTCCGATCTCGTGGGTAAAACGAAAAACGAAACTGGAATTTCGAATTCCGTTTCCCCTGTCTTAGGAAAACGGTTGGCACTAAGGTACACGCATAAGGAAGATTCAGCAAACCACAACGGCAACTGCAACGAGAAAGTTACTAAGCAAATGGTTAATAAGCAGAGCAAGAAGTTGTTGATCCCGGGTGTTGATCACTTCACCCTTCGTAGAACATACGCTATAACACACGCTGTAACACGTGATTTCAATAGCCCACTACATAACCGCCTGACCAAAGTTGTGTTCCGTGTCACTTAACATTTATTCCCTGTTTGTTTATTTTGGTTTGACTTAGTTGAATGAGCTTTTCATTTAAATTCTCTTACATTGTTTTTAAAAAGCGAAAGCAGCCATTATTTTATTTGTTAACTTTAAGAAAAAATGTTCCATGATTTTCATGTTCCATACGCTTTTACCTTCGTGACTAAATGTTTATTCAATCGGCGCCTTTGCCGTGGCTGCAAAGCCGATTGAGCGCTTCCTTCTTGCTGTAAAGTTTCTAAAATTAAACGAACTTATATTGTCCATGTTTGAAATTCTGGCATAACTCTCCGCTCTTGGTGGTGAAAATAGATTAAGCGAGGTTAAGAATAGCTTGGATCAGTCTTCTGTCGTGAGCTGGCAATGTCAAATCTTGCTGGGACCAGATGTTTTATGCCGAGTATTATCATCTTAAAGTGCGTGTTCCCGGATTTACCCCCGGGCAATTTACCATTTTAGCTGAAACGCAAGACTAAGAACTCTACTGGAGGAAACAAGTATCTTTTCGTGTATAATCAACTTGACTTGTTTGAAATCTCTTTGCTTTGTTACGCTGAGTTCCCACGGTTATTAAAAGAGCGATAAGTGAAAGAAGTATATGAATTTGTTCCGTGGTATTTTTGTAACTAAGAGCTGTTATAGTTTGGTAGTCTCATATTCTGTGGAATGCGTCTTTTCGCGCGGTCTAAAATCTCGTTAAATTTTTTCCGCTGAGTCCTGTAAACTCTGAAAGAGAATATCAGTAATGGCGCCAAAACATTGGCTCGCTCGCAAGTTCCTTTTGCACGTATTTGCATGGCAATGTGTATGGCCTTATGTCCCAGTCGGGACAACGAGGATGAATAAGTGAGAGAGTCAGCACATGGCAATGTAATCTACTGCTTGAGAAACGAGAAATGCACTACTTTGCTTTCATGTCTTGATTGTCTAGTCATGGAGCTGATTCAGTGGAAAAACTTTCTTGTTTTTGTAGCTATTTGTAGCATGCACATAATTGGGCCTCTTGTGGTTCACTTGAAATCAAACATCGTCAAAACAAACACTGAAAGCGTCACAAACTTTCTCCAAGGAATGCTGCGCAAACATTGGAGTGATAATCTGAAGTATCGGTGGCGAATTGAGAGAGCCAGTAAAAATTAAACATAGAAAATTACATGTATCTTATTAGTTCAGTGTTAAAACAGTTAGAGGCTTCCGCACTTGAAAGAAACAGGCTTAGTATTTTTTGGTTTATGTTTCTGTTTTGGAGTTATTTTTAATGCTTGCAAAAAGGTTATTTTTAATTGATTGTGTCTGGTTTCTACTCTCGGGCCTGTATTCGCGTGTGGTGTCAGGAAATAACACTGAAATGATCTTTTCGTTTTTTACGCTTTACGTTGCCGCCGACTGACATTCATTTACTCTTTTTTTGTTTCCTTTGGCGGGAATTAAGAGAGAAGATGACAGATTTTCATCAGCTGCGAGTCATAATAGAGCGGCGAGAGAGTACAAAAGCCCAGCGCAGGGCCACTGTCAAGCACAACCCGGTTGAGGCCGTTGGATTCACTTGATCTTTGAGAATCATTTGTTAACTAAATTTCATAAAACTGATCCCACTGCTACCAAGGTATACCTTAGACCAATTGCTTTCTTTTCTTTGTTGATTGGACAACAAAGTTTATTGATTTGCTATTTTGCCCAAGGCAGGTTTTGGATTAAAGGCGTGAACTGATGGCGAACAAAAGTTTAAACTTTTACGGCGTGGTGGTGTTTTCGCTGATTGCGATTCAAACAGGTCCAGTGGCATTAGAAAGACAAACGGTAGACGAGGTGGTAAGTGTAGTTAATTGTTTCATATGTAACATTGGTTCTATGTAACATAGCAGTAGTTTTGTTCCGTAAAACAGGTTCCCACTGATTTTTTTTCTCGCATGGCACAGTTAAGCTAATGTTTGCAGCAACGCTGTAAAAGCATCATTTGAAAAAACGAAGTTCGTAGGAAACACTCTAGTCCGAAAGAATTTCGTGAAGGCTGGTTGGCCGGTTCCTTTCTGTGATCTGTAGCTTTTAAGAGGATTAGTAAAAAAAAAAAACATAACTCGTTTACTAAAAGCATTTCAATTTAAAACAAGTGATGGTTGACCTATAAAGTCCTTGGCGAAATTGAGTCGAACGTTTAATCGCGTTTTCCCTTCAAAATCTGGTTTTCGTACTTAATTTCCTTAGACGAAGCTATTACTGCGATTATAAAACAACTTTGGTACAGAAGTCACATTGAACCATAAAAATTTATTAGAAAGCTATGTGCAATAAAATCAAGTTTATGTTGACAAATATTACTGGGTACAATCCACTTTCAAGGGCTTAATTTATATGAGGACCGTAGCTTCCGTTGATATCACTAGCTTAATTAAAAGAAAAAACACTTCATTCTCCACCGATATTGTGAAGGAATCTTTCGGTCTGTGTCCTTAGAAAACTAACAGCATGTTCATAACTATATGTAATGTAATTTCCTGAAAATAGTCTCATCAAATGCTAATTGAATCTTCACGCAACCTAAGAGTGGTTGGTACAAAAACGCTGATTAAGGGAGGATTAAAGAATAAATCTTTGTGTGCTGTTAACCTGGCTATAAATAAGCACATCGTGACTATATATACCGCGTTGACTCATTTTTCGTGCTATGTACTCAGTGGCACTTGCATAAGAAGATTAAGGTTATTCCCCAGTATTGCCTTGCGCATCCCTACTGCGCATAATTTCACGCGTGATTAGCCCGCGCATTAACAAATGGCGGCTTTTTCTTTACAGAGAGGTAACTGGTCATTTTCTCGCAAACGAGTATGGTGACCTATCATTTTTTTCTGTTGTTTTGAACTGAGTAATAAATTTCTCTGTGTAAACTAAATATGGATCAATTCTCAGTGTAGAACAAAAACCAATGGTCAGAAACGTGAATTTAGCAAGCAATCGTGACTACAATCATAGTGCTATTATAAGGATTTACATGGATATAAACAAGGTGCTTTTGCTCCTAGACGAACATGGGGACCCCTCATTTTTATTTCAAAATTTAAGTTCCTATAATATAAACAATCGATAGGCAAAGTTTCACAAAAATCTCAGTGCATAAGAAGATTAAGTAGCGGTTGTCAAGAAGTATTTGTTGAGGGTCTTCATTTTCCCTTTCTTTTTTCTTGGAATACCCTGACATACATACTTTATTTAACCATACCATGCGCTTGCGGTCCTTACAGTCCAAACCGAAATCATTTTTTACTACCCGGGTATAAGGACGCCAAATTTACACCACCCTGTCAAGAAGGAATTCGTTTGGGCGTGTCAGTTGCTAGTGACGGTGCAATTTAGTGTCTTTTTTCTTTACTGCGACATACCTTAGTTTCTCGCCAGTTACTTTTATCCACATTCACGCTCTGTTGTAAGATTATGATTAGTTGTCTCACGACAGTCCGGCGTTTCTTCGGTAAGGAGATAAAAAGGGTCGGACTTTGTACTTGTTTATATAGGTAGGTCTTCATCAGCTGTTGGTAGTTAATTTAAAACAACACAGCTAATTGTCTAGGTCACAAAAATGTTTTTTCGTTTGGTCTGTTCTGTCGGGCAGATGTTTAGAAATCGCTGAAATTGCTAATTAAACCGAGGTGATAAACTCTTTTAAAAGATGATTATCTACTAGATGAGCTGCCTCTGTTACGGAACAACGTAAGCGGATGTTTGAATTTTTAACGTTAATTTTTGTATCTCGCAATTTAACGTTTAACAACAAGTTAGCTGTGGAAATTGCCCTTCATACTAATATTGTTTACTTTCACTATCAGGAAAGCGATGACGTTATAAATCCTGCCGCTTTCAACGGCGAGCTCTTGAGGCAACTCCGTGACTCTAATGCTTCAGTCCCCGCTATGGCTGAAGAAATAAAGAAACGTGGAAATGAGCTCAAAAAATTCATTTTACTTCCCCTAATGCGTCACAAAGAAAAGCAAGGGCATAACAGAAATCACAGCCCAACGAAACATCATGAAGAACACCACCATCAACATCAGCACAATTCTCCATCTGCTGGAATCCATTTGCCACGTCCATCTCCCACATTTCCCTTCAACACGAGGACAGATGAACATGTTGACTTCTCAACTGAAGAATATGCGCAGATTACTCCAACCCCATCGGTGGACAGCTGGTTGACTCGGTTGATCTTCACTCCAAAGCTTCGTTATGCAAGAGCTGACAAAGTTCCCGATGATTCACAAGTAAAGATAGCAAAAATTAGCAGTTTAAATTCCAGTCCTACTCCAACATTCACTCCCGTAAGCTCGGTGATGACGCTGTCGATGCAACCAAATCAGAGCGTGACAGGTATTTTAAAATATTGCGCGTTGGTCACCAGAGTAATTGTTGCTCTTGAGGTGCGAATGTTTTGCTTATAGCACAGTCTCAACGTTCTAATGACAGTAATCTCTATCAATCAACCAGTCAATCAATAAATCAACACTTTATTTAAACACGTTTCGCCTAAGAGCTAAGTAAGGTCGATCACAATACGAACGTGTAAAGGACGAAAGTAGCTGGATTTCATCACTTTTTTGGGTCAACGTAGTCATAATTAAGCGTGATATACAAAAGGTAATTGTCTTTTCAGTATTTCATGGTAACCAGGATCGACAAAAGCCTTTCACCGTTATGTCCACTATCATAGGAATAGTTGCTCACGCCACCAAAGGGGAAGCTACTCCAATCCATAACATTTGCACCACACGTAACATTATTATTTTCATAATGTGTTTGCTGCTCTGAGAACTGATTTGGAACACGCTGTAAAACCATGTAAACTCAACCTGCTAGCCTTGTTTTATTATTTTGTAAAGTGAAGGCTCAGTTGTGACTTTGATCCCCCAAACGAAAGGGGAACCACTATGCCCAGCCAAACCAGAAAATCTTGGGTATCATAGCAGAGGAAAGCACCCTATTGATTTGAACACGGTCTAATCAACCTACCTGCCGCTCCGATAGATGTGTTGCTAGTCTATATGCAGCTCCCACATTTTCTCAGGTTTTGTCAACAATCGCATACTCACGGGTGAAGAGAGGTACTAAAAAGATAACTAGTCCTGTTAAAACCCAACTCAAGGACTGCCAGGCTAAACTTCTCCTTTTCTTCCATAGTGTTTCAACTTACTTGTATCGTGTTGAGATGTCAGACTTTTTATTGAAAAATTATCGTGTACTGAGACACGTAGCATTTTGATGTTTTTTGGTTTGTTTCTGATTTTTGTTGTTTTCATCGGCTTCAGGACACCCAACGGACCCATCAGATGAACAGGATCCTTGCACTGTATGGCAGAACTGTGCTTTAAATCAGCTCCTGAAAGCCAGCCGCTGGTTTCAGAAATTACCCAGCTGTTCTTGTCAGCTTCAACCAGCGCATTTCATCTACAACAACACAATTTACGACCCGGCATTGAACAAGTCCTTTCAGTGGAGAGGAATGAAGGTGGATAAAAAAGGCCTCCTCAGACGTACAGCAGAGTTCTGCATTCGATCTCTTCCACGTACCAGCCTCAGCGCCCAAGTTTGTTGCTATGACTCCAAGTTCCAACTGATCACCCGGGGGACTGGGGCAGGCGCACCGTTCGTTGTGTCCCCGGATCGGAATGCCTCGATGCATTACAAGCTGGACGTCTTGCCTATTCGTCTTTGTAATGGGGACTGGACGCGTTATCACGCCGTCCGCCCTCCCAATAATGGCCGTAACTGTTCTGCAAACCCGGATGACAACGAATTTGCTCTTCAAGTACTGAAGGCAAGGGATTACTAACCGAGAGTTTTCTACGGACTTATGGCATCCTTAAAACTATGTTCCTTTGATTATTTACAAGAATGAAACATATAAAAGTCTCTCAGTTGCAGAAGAACCTGAGAAAACTAACAACTTATCGTCTGATTGTTTTTCAAGATTCAGTAGTACAATAATAATGTGACGTCATTATATTTTGTAACCGCACCAGTAAACTAGTAGTGGCTATTACCTCAATGATATAATAAACTTTGCATAGTAGTTATGGAGACATTTTGTTATTGCTGCCTTTACCACTATAGAAAAGTCTTTGATCAGTACGTTTATATCGAAACGCAGTTCAAATGTATTTTAGACCTTAAACAAAGCTTTTATTGATAGTTTTAATGATGTTTTGTATGACAAATTTTATTACAATAAACTTTTCATCGAAGACATCATTTTAATGTGAACTACCCGAATCATGAGTACAGAGAGCTATACAAGAATAGTTGGTAACGTATCCTAAGCAGCACAAATCTGAACAGTTACACAGATTTTGAAGTTTTTTCTCTGAGTCGAAATATACGATTGGTTGAGTGGAGTACGGATAGTTCTTTCATTTTATGCTTAGCTGCGACATTTAGCTATCAATGAACGACTCGCATCACCCTACCTAGCTGATATTTCAAACTTTTTTCATTGCGGCTTCAGTCTGTAAGACTTCATTTAGCTTCTGTGTTCAAGGCTTTTTGAAAAAGTCATTTTCTCAGAATGTCGAGAATCCAGACAGGCAGAAAAAATCTTTTTTTCTCTGTATTTCGCCGAAACATTCCTTTGGGTGAACTTATTCAAGGAACAAGAGATGTTCCAACGATTTGTTCCAATGATTTGTTTTACGGGCGAAATTTTAAAGGAGGCAGTTTTCGAGGCTTAAAATGTTCAAAATTTCATGCCTCTTTACGCAAACCCCAGCGGGGAGGTAAAAACGATTCTTCGAAAACGAAACTTGGCGCAAATATTATTTGATTCTTATACTTTAAAATCATTTTGTAAAGCAGCAAAAGGAACGTAAGTAACTATGAATCGTTTTTTCCAGTTTTAACTGTTAATATCCAAAGAATAACCTGTGATTTGCGTAAAATTGAACTCGCTTACATGCCGCAACAGTTTATTTTACTGACACGGAGCATTTTAATTTCCAGAGCTATAACTTTCCTGGTGGAAAATAAAAATACTATAACCAAGGTTTTCTAAAATGTAGATAATTTGACCAAATGGTATATACCAGAGGCCATTTATACTAGTCAAAGTTAGCCTTTATTTGTTCTCGCCAACAGACACAAATGGCAGCTGTATAAAAATATGCTTGCTTAAAAAGCTACAAAAAAAACATCTAGAAACTTATTACACGGTTTTAACTTTTCATTCTCCCGTTGAGTCGTTCTGTAAACGATACCCAGTAAAGCAGCGATAAACGGCCGACAACGTTTATATTTGCAATGCGACACTGAATGGCACACAGATGTGGCTGTTTTATATCGTTCGTAGATGCATGAGACCCTATTTTCAACACTGGATGCGGGATTGAGGATTCTCTTTGATTTAGCCTTTGATGCAGCGAAAGAATAAGGAGCAGGGAGAGCGGGTGGGGCAAAAAATGAATGCTTTCCTCCCCACCCCCCACGCCCTGCTTCCCCCCCCCCCTTTTTTTTTTGCTCATCCCTTCCCCACTTCGCTACAGACGTTATTTTCGCCGGAGACAAGCGACAACCCGAAATGCGTCTGCCTCCGCAGGCTAAACTTCTCCCCATTTTTTGCCCACCTGAGGCTCGCTCGTTTGCTCGCTCGCTTGCTCGATCTCCCCGCTTGGAAAATGGAAAAAGGAAACGCCTGCTACGCGGGCTATCTCTGATGTCGACTTGATTCACAGTGTTTTGTCACACACCTCTAAATGTGCGCAAAGAATAACAACAACAAGAAACCAATTAGTTGCAAGAAAAGCTGGACCGCCGAAGATACCTGTTTATTATTCATTTAAGTAACTCAAGCTACATGCTACCAGTCACACTCTTCGTGCCGTGGAAATTTTTTCTATTAATTGTAACTTACTCTGTGTAAATAAAGGCTTAATATCATTTGTTTCATCCTTTTATTTTTCAAATCTGAAAAATACGAGAAATCAAGTGCATTTCTGTTATATTTATAGGCCTAAGATTTTCTTTCCAAATACGATTCCATATTTCGAGACATTTCTTCTCATTTAATTACTGTAAAACCTTACAATCCCATCTCTTGAGGAAGTTATTTGCCTGTGTCGTTGAAGGCGTCCAAAAGTTTCAGACATTTATTATTTACTTGTTGAAGTTGTCCTCTCATTCGTTTTGTGATACACTTGATAATACTGAAATCCAACATTATCCTCGGTTTCAGCAGTACAGAGTTCATCCGTTACAACGCTAATAGGACCTGTTTAATTTTCACAAAGATCTTGAAACTTTAACTATTGAGCTCATAGTAAGTGCAATTGGTCGCGGCCTTTTCAAGTAAGTCCAGGTGCATTCTTTTATGCTTATGCTTATGCTTATGTCGTTATTGTGTCCAGTAGGGGCACATGTTGGCATAAGTATAAGCATAAGCATAAGCACATTAAAAAGCATAAGCGGAAGACTATCAGCCAATCAGCGAGCACTTTATGTTTATGTCAACGATGTCCTCACTGAACAGAAGCATAACCATAAGAAGAAGAACGTTTGCTTATGCTTATGTCGCGGCCGTCCCCACAAGAGCATAAGTTTCTTATGCTTGTGCTTATGCTTATGCTTGCGATCGGGCTTATCAGCATGTACTGGATATATTCCAGGCATATATTTTATAGAACAACTCAAACACTGGGAATATAGCAGCAAGAAGGAACGTAAGCAACGGTGAGTCCTTCTTTCCTGTTTTAAACCATTAACTTCGGACGAATAACCTCGTGATCTGCATAAAATTGAACTCGCTTACATGCCGCAATAGTTCATAACTCTCCTGGTGGAAAAGACAATAACCAATTTTTCCTAAAATGTGAATATTCGAGCAAATGGTATATACAAGAGGCCATTTATACTAGTCAAAGTTAGCCTTTATTTTTTCCTCTCCAAGAAACACAAATGGCGGCTGTACAAAGGTATTTTTCGGCGAAATAAAAGAAAAATCGATTTTTTTTTTTTTCATGATTGTCTTTGAATTCTCGACATTCTGAGAAAATCATTCTTAATATGTTGCCCGATGTATTCGCGGTTCTTGAATACATTAATCTAGTTTTTGGCACTTAGAAAGCATTTGCTGCTATTTGGTTCTCCAAGGGCTTTTTGAGTTCCTTTTTGCCTAGTTCCTATATTGCCACAGAATTCACTTCTGGAATGCGACAATTTTTTTCCTCCTTCGACGCAGATATTTCCATCAGAGTGACAGTAGACTGCTGAGTCAGTTGACCGTTACATTGCATTAGACTCAATTTAAATTTGCGCGAATTTGCCCTTAAATTAATCGAAAATTGTGCCGTTCTCAACCAATCAGATTTGAGAACTCTTTCAGTTAGTAAAAGACCTTAGGCAATTTTCGCTTTTCTCTGTGTATTCACATAAGTTTGATTGACATTTTTGCTTGCCCCACGCGTTCTCTTAATTTACAGGCGTCTTTTTACAGGGCACTAAACTAAAAGCATTGATCTAAACAAGGAATTCAATGCGAATTGAATTACACTGTTTGTTCAGTGTTAGTAAAAAAACAATTCGAAAATAAGACAGTAAAGTTTGTTCTGACACTTTCTTAAAATTTTAAAACCTTGCTCGATGTCATCCGGCTTCTTATCACGTTGCTCTCTTAGGTGGTTTCCAACTGCCGATCCTTTGTAGTCTTTGTGGTCTTCAATTCGTTGGTGTAGGTCGACAAAACCTGCACCACACAGGTCACGCTTAAAGCAATACACTACGCATTGCTTATTCACTAGGGGCGGCTTGTCTTCCCTCACTTTGATATCGTCCTTGATCCTTCGACTTGCGTACACTGGGCTAATTTCTGCATTGATCTTTCGAATGAGGTCGCTAAGCTGCCTGCGCACTGCTTTGGCAGATTTCTGGTCTTTAACAGGCAGCACGATTCTAACTGGAGCTTCTGTCTTCTCATATACTTAGGTACGTGAATCTTCAGACCCTTTTGAATTAATGAATTGACGGATGGTAGACTGCACAACAGCCACTGTTGAACACCATGCTTTATCGTGCGTTTAAGCTCTCATCTACTTGGGAGTTTTTTCATGAGGAATGTGAAGGCTTTAAAGAGACCTTTGCCCGACTACACTACCCAGACAATCTTGTGCAGTCTACCAGTCTACTTTTTAACTATCATTCCATGTATAATCAACTTGGCTTGTTTGAAATCTCTTTGCTTTGTAACACTGAGTTTCCGCGGTTATTAAAAGAGCGATATGTGAAAGAAGTGTACTGGTCAGCGGTTCTTACGGGCCCATGCTCGCATCAATAAAACGTGTTCTGTACATCCGCCATCTTGGGTATCTTGTTTTCTACACTTCATGGTGTCAGAAGCCGGATGGAGCACCTGAAACCGCCTGAAGCACTCACACTGAGTGCAGCGGCGAACAAAGCCGAGGCATGGCGGCGATGGAAGATGTCATGGGAACTGTACAAAGTGGCAAGTGGTCTCGATAAAAAGCATGAGAAAATTCAAGTCGCCACGTTGCTCCGTGTGCTTGGAAAAGAATGCGTGGAGATTTACTCAAATTTTGTTTGGGAGAACGAAGGTGATCGCGACAAAATTGCGGTAGTGGAGGAGAAATTGATGGCTCACTGTGCGCCGTTGACATCGAGGCATTTTAATCGTCATTTTTTCAGCGGCCGCAAACAGCAAGGGGGCGAGACAGTCGATGAGTTTTGCAGCGCTCTGAAAACACTGGCTGAGAATTGTGATCTCGGCGACAAGGAAGAATCTTGGATAACGTCTATTTTTATTCTTGGCCTCAAGGATCAAAGTACGAAGGAGAGACTTATGGAACGAGAACAGAACCTGGAGAAAACATTAACAGCAGCTCGCATTGCCGAAACAAGTAAACAACACACGAAGAGCTTAAAGGATGACGGCAGCAACGTCGAAAGAGTGGATGCAGTGGATGGTTCAGTTCCTAAGCATCAAGGTGGCCTCGCGTGTAGGAACTGTGGCATTTTGCATGGGAAAGGTTTAAGCCTTGCTGCTGGCCAACAATGCCACAAGTGCAAGAGGTTGAATCATTTTGCAAAGATGTGTAGAATACCAGGAGGACATAAGAAACAGATAAACACAATTGATGATTATGACTCTGACACTGAGAGCATGTTTATCGGTGCCGTTAACTCGGGGGACCAAGACTGGGTGGAAACAGTAGATTTTGGCAATGTTAAAGAAGTCTTTAAGCTCGACACTGGTGCCCAGTGTAATGTTTTGCCAAAAACTGTGTATGACAAAATCACAACTATGCCAATGCTGCCATCATTAACAAGACTAGAAAGTTATTCGAAGACCTGCATAAAACCAGTAGGAAGATGTGAGTTAACATGTTGGGTGCGGGGGCACAAACATCAAGTTTTATTTCAAGTTGTGGATGGTAGCTATACCCCACTCCTGGGCCGGGAATCCTGCGAACAGCTGGGCTTAGTACAACGCATAAGCACTATAAGAAGCAAAGGTATCCTGGATGAATTCCTAGAAGTATTCCAAGGGCTGGGATGCCTACCCGGAAAGTATCACATCAGCATTGACCCCTCCGTCCAACCTGTCGTCCATCCACCCAGAAGAATTCCTCACTCTAAACGTGACCCATTGAAGAAAGAACTAGAACGCATGGAAAATGTTGGCATCATTGAGAAAGTGCCTCTAAACGAGCCAGCAGATTGGGTTAGCAGTCTTGTGTGTGTTGATAAACCATTCGGGTTTGCCTAGATCCAAGGGATCTTAATCGTGCTATCCACCGCCATTAGTTGAGGATATCACTTCCAGTTGCGCAGGAGCCACACTCTTTTCAACCCCGGTTAACGAGAAGGCTTTCTATCAGATTCAGCTGGATGAGGAGAGCAGCAGACTGTTGACATTTAATACCCCGTTCGGCAGGTATCGTTACCTGAGGATGCCAATGG
This sequence comes from Orbicella faveolata, assembly GCF_042242905.1. Classification (NCBI taxonomy): domain Eukaryota; kingdom Metazoa; phylum Cnidaria; class Anthozoa; order Scleractinia; family Merulinidae; genus Orbicella; species Orbicella faveolata. The sequence goes on from NW_028301552.1 coordinate 22,794,980, forward strand.
GCATCAAGTCTGCTCCAGAAGTGTACCAACGGAGAATGGAGCAAGTGTTCGAGGGGATCCAGGGGCTCAAAGTCATTATGGACGACATAATCACATATGGATCTAACCAGGAGGAGCATGATATCCGATTGAGGGATGTTTTGGAGCGAGCCCGAGACAACAATCTGAGATTGAAGAAGTCCAAGTGCCATATCGAGAAGGAAAAAGTGCAGTTTCATGGTCATGTTTTCACAAGGGACGGCTTAAAAACTGATCCCGAGAAAGTCAGGGCAGTAGTTGACATGCCAAGGCCCACTAACAAAGCTGGTGTTCAGAGACTGTTGGGCATGGTCAACTATGTGAGCAAGTTTATTCCAAACACGTCTCACCTTACTTCACCACTGAGACAACTGCTACATCAAGATGTAGAGTGGCACTGGGAGGAACAGCATGAGACAGGTTTCAAGAAAGTTAAAGAAGCCCTTGCTCTTTCACCAGTGTTGGGGTACTATGATGCAAAGAAAGGGTTAACACTCCAAGTAGATGCCAGCTCAACAGGTTTGGGTGCAGCATTGATTCAAGAGGGGCAACCCATAGCTTATGCTTCAAAGGCACTGACGCCCACCCAGCAGAATTACTCCCAAATCGAAAAGGAACTTTTGGCTGTGGTGTTCGGGTGTGCAAAATTCGAGTAGTATATTGTGGGTCGTGACCTAACTATTGAAACAGATCACAAGCCTTTGGAGTCAATCATTAAAAAGCCCCTTCACGCATTACCATTGCGCCTGCAAAGGATGTTGGTTCAACTCCAACGCTATCCAGAAATCAACCTGGTCTATAAGCAGGGTACAAGTCTCCATTTAGCGGATGCTCTGTCTCGAGTTCATTTGGAGGAGCAGCTGACAAATGCTGAACAGCTAGATATAAACTTAGTGGAACACATGATCTCAGACATGCAGTTGGTCAGGTTTGCAGAAGAACCTAAACAAGATGAGATCCTTCCTGCCCTGCAAAAGGTGATTTTGTCTGCTTGGCCCGAGACGAGAAGTCAGGTACCCGCTAAGCTACAGGAGTTTTGGAATTACGGAGATGAGTTGACTGTTGGCCATGGGTTGGTCTTGAAAGGTCAGAAGATTTTTGTACCTAAGCCTCTACGAGACAAGATGCTTGACAGATTACACGAAGGACACCTGGACATCAACAAAACGCTAATGAAAGCACGGGATGTCCTGTTCTTGCCTGGCATGGCTGCAGAAATAACTGAGAAGGTCAAGATGTGCCCATTGTGCCTAGAGAATCGACCATGTCAGCAGTCTGAACCACTAAAGTCCCACGAGATCCCACCACTGCCTTGGGCCAAGGTTGGCACGGACCTCTTGCACAAGAATGGTCGGAACTACCTCGTAACAATTGATTATTACTCCAAGTGGCCAGAGCTGACACTGCTTAACTCAATGACCAGTACTGCAGTCATCAGAGCCTTAAAGTCCCAGTTTGCCAGGTACGGTGTTCCATCAGTCCTAATGTCCGACAATGGTCCATGTTACAGTTCTGAGCAGTTTAAGCCGTTTTCGCAAGATTGGTGTTTTAATCATGTCACATCGAGCCCCGGATACCCACAGTCTAATGACCAATCAAAAAGATCGGTCAAAAACCTGAAAGAAATGCTGGAGAAATCTGATGACCCGTACAAAGCCCTCCTTTCATACAGAAATACTCCATTGGATGGAGTTAACTTGTCGCCGGGTCAGATGCTCATGGGTAAACGTCTGAGAACCTTCATCCCTGTAACTGAGGAGATGCTTAAATCCCAGCTGTATGAGCCTGAGGAGGTACACCCCAAACTAAAGGAAAGGCAAAGAAAGCAGAAAGTGCATCATGACCGTACAGCAAAGGAATTGCCGCCGCTGAAGGAAGGCGAGGTCGTGAAACTGAAGGAAGGCAGCAGGTGGAAACCGGCCAGAGTCACACAAATTCTTCCATCACCGAGGTCTTATCAGGTGGAGACAGAGAAAAGCGTGTACCGGAGGAATCGTCAGCATCTGTTTAAGACTGAAGAGTCCCAAACACCAGACGTCACAACTGATGATGTTCCAATGGAAATAGAGTCAGATACTGTGCCTGTTGCCACCACCCATGATAACCCCGACACACAGCCAGTAGAAATGCCTGTGACGACTTCTACCCGATCTGGAAGAACAATCCGAGAGCCGGAGAGATTTAAGAACTATATCAAGTACTAGAGACAGAGTAAACTCTTGAAAGACTTTTATTAACTTTGTTTGTTGACATTGCCACTTTTAGGTTGTTGTTAAGTTCCTTTGTTTTGCCATGAAGTTTCCGATTTTGTGCTAACTGTTCCATTGTTACTTTTGTAAAAAAACTGGGATGTTCTGGTCAGCAGTTCTTACGGGCGCATGCTCGTATCAATAAAAAACGTGTTCTGTGCATCGGCCATCTTGGGTATCTTGTTTTCTACACTTCCTGCACTTCAAGAAGTACATGCATTTGTTCCGTGGTATTTTTCTGACTAAGAGCTGTTAAAGTTTGGTAGTCCCATATTCTCTGGAATACGTCTTTTCGCGCGGTCTAAAATCTCGTTAAAATTTTTTCCGCTGAGTCCTGTAAACTCTGAAAGAGAATATCAGTAATGGCACCAAAACATTAGCTCGCTCGCAAGTTCCTTTTGCACGTATTTGCATGGCAATGTGTATGGCCTTATGTCCCAGTCGGGACAACGAGGATGAATGAGTGAGAGAGTGAGCGCATGGCAATGTAATCTACTGCTTGAGAAACGAGAAATCCACCACTTTGCTTTTATGTCTTGATTGTATAGTCATAGAGCTGATTCAGTGGAAAAACTTTCTTGTTTTTGTAGCTATTTGTAGCATGCACATAATTGGGCCTCTTGTGGTTCACTTGAAATCAAACATCGTCAAAACAAACGCTGAAAACATCCCAAACTTTCCCCAAGGAATGCTGCGCAAACATTGGAGTGATAATCTGAAGTATCGGTGGCGAATTGAGAGAGCCAGTGAAAATCAAACATAGAAAATTACATGTATCTTATTAGTTCAGTGTTAAAACTGTTAGAGCTTCCGCACTTGAAAGAAACAGGCTTAGTATTTTTTGGTTTATGTTTCTGCTTTGGAGTTATTTTTAATACTTGGAAAAGATTATTTTTAAATCACTGTGTCTGGTTTCTACTCTCGGGCCTGTATTCGCGTGTGGTGTCAGGAAATAACACTGAAATGATCTTTTCGTTTTTTACGCTTTACGTTGACGCCGACTGACATTCATTTACCCTTTTTTGTTTCCTTTGGCGGGAATTAAGAGAGAAGATGACAGATTTTCATCAGCTGCGAGTCATAATAGAGCGGCGAGAGAGTACAAAAGCCCAGCGCAGGGCCACTGTCAAGCACAACCCCGTTGAGGCCGTGGGATTCACTTGATCTTTCAGAATCATTTGTTAACTAAATTTCATAAAACTGATCCCACTGCTACCAAGGTATACCTTAGACCAATTGCTTTCTTTTCTTTGTTGATTGGACAACAAAGTTTATTGATTTGCTATTTTGCCCGAGGCAGGTTTTGGATTAAAGGCGTGAACTGATGGCGAACAAAAGTTTAAACTTTTGCGGCGTGGTGGTGTTTTCGCTGATTGCGATTCAAACAGGTCTAGTGGCATTAGAAAGACAAACGGTAGACGAGGTGGTAAGTGTAGTTAATTGTTTCGTGTGTAACATTGGTTCTATGTAACATAGCAGTAGTTTTGTTTCGTAAAACAGGTTCCCACTGATTTTTTTTCTCGCATGGCACAGTTAAGCTAATGTTTGCAGCAACGCTATAAAAGCAACATTTGAAACATTTGTCTCCGTCTGAAAAGTAACAAACGAACTTCGTAGGAAACACTTTTTTGTCCGAAAGAATTTCGTGAAGGCTGGTTGGCCGGTTCCTTTCCGTGATCTGTAGCTTTTAAGAGGATTAGTAAAAAAAAAACATAACTCATTTACTAAAAGCATTTCAATTTAAAACAAGTGATGGTTGACCTGTAAAGTCCTTGGCGAAATTAAGTCGAACGTTTAATCGCGTTTTCCCTTCAAAATCTGGTTTTCGTACTTAATTTCCTTAGACGAAGCTATTACTGTGATTATAAAACAACTTTGGTACAGAAATCACATTGAACCATAAAAATTTATTAGAAAGCTATGTGCAATAAAATCAAGTTTATGTTGACAAATTTTACTGAGTACAATCCACTTTCAAGGGCTTAATTTATATGAGGACCGTAGCTTCCGTTGATATCACTAGCTTAATTAAAAGAAAAAACACTTCATTCTCCACCGATATTGTGAAGGAATCTTTCGGTCTGTGTCCTTAGAAAACTAACAGCATGTTCATAACTATATGTAATGTAATTTCCTGAAAATAGTCTCATCAAATGCTAATTGAATCTTCACGCAACCTAAGAGTGGTTGGTCAAAAAACGCTGATTAAGGGAGGATTAAAGAATAAATCTTTGTGTGCTGTTAACGTGGCTATAAATAAGCACATCGTGACTATATATGCAGGTTCTATTTCAGCGGAATGACCTTAAGTAGCGGTTGTCAAGAAGTATTTGTTGAGGGTCTTCATTTTCCCTTTCTTTTTTCTTGGAATACCCTGACATACACACTTTATTTAACCATACCATGCGCCTGCGGTCCTTACAATCCAAACCGAAATCATTTTTTACTACCCGGGTATAAGGACGCCAAATTTACACCACCCTGTCCAGAAGGAATTCGTTTGGGCGTGTCAGTTGCTAGTGACGGTGCAATTTAGTGTCTTTTTTCTTTGCTGCGACATACCTTGGTTTCTCGCCAGTTACTTTTATCCACATTCACGCTCTGTTGTAAGATTATGATTAGTTGTCTCACGACAGTCCGGCGTTTCTTCGGTAAGGAGATAAAAAGGGTCAGACTTTGTACTTGTTTATATAGGTAGGTCTTCATCAGCTGTTGGTAGTAAATTTAAAACAACACAGCTAATTGTCTAGGTCACAAAAATGTTTTTTCGTTTGGTCTGTTCTGTCGGGCAGATGTTTAGAAATCGCTGAAATTGCTAATTAAACCGAGGTGATAAACTCTTTTAAAAGATGTTTATCTACTAGGTGAGCTGCCTCTGTTACGGAACAACGTAAGCGGATGTTTGAATTTTTAACGTTAATTTTTGTATCTGGCAATTTAACGTTTAACAACAAGTTAGCTGTGGAAATTGCCCTTCATACTAATATTGTTTACTTGCACTATCAGGAAAGCGATGACGTTATAAATCCTGCCGCTTTCAACGGCGAGCTCTTGAGGCAAGTCCGTGACTCTAATGCTTCAGCCCTCGCTATGGCTGAAGAAATAAAGAAACGTGGAAATGAGCTCAAAAAATTCATTTTACTTCCCCTAATGCGTCACAAAGAAAAGCAAGGGCATAACAGAAATCAGAGCCCAACGAAACATCATGAAGAACACCACCATCAACATCAGCACAATTCTCCATCTGCTGGAATCCATTTGCCACGTCCATCTCCCACATTTCCCTTCAACGCGAGGACAGATGAACATGTTGACTTCTCAACTGAAGAATATGCGCAGATTACTCCAACCCCATCGGTGGACAGCTGGTTCCCTCGGTTGATCTTTACTCCAAAGCTTCGTTATGCAAGAGCTGACAAAGTTCCCGATGATTCACAAGTAAAGATAGCAAAAATTAGCAGTTTAAATTCCAGTCCTACTCCAACATTCACTCCCGTAAGCTCGGTGATGACGCTGTCGATGCAACCAAATCAGAGCGTGACAGGTATTTTAAAATATTGCGCGTTATTCACCAGAGTAATGGTTGCTCTTGAGGTGCGAATGTTTCGCTTATAGCACAGTCTCAACGTTCTAATGACAGTAATCTCTATCAATCAACCAGTCAATCAATAAATCAACACTTTATTTAAACACGTTTCGCCTAAGAGCTAAGTAAGGTCGATCACAATACGAACGTGTAAAGGACGAAAGTAGCTGGATTTCATCACTTTTTTGGGTCAACGTAGTCATAATTAAGCGTGATATACAAAAGGTAATTGTCTTTTCAGTATTTCATGGTAACCAGGATCGACAAAAGCCTTTCACCGTTATGTCCACTATCATTGGAATAGTTGCTCACGCCACCAAAGGGGAAGCTACGCCAATCCATAACATTTGCACCACACGTAACATTATTATTTTCATAATGTGTTTTGCTGCTCTGAGAACTGATTTGGAACACGCTGTAAAACCATGTAAACTCAACCTGCTAGCCTTGTTTTATTATTTTGTAAAGTGAAGGCTCAGTTGTGACTTTGATCCCCCAAACGAAAGGGGAACCACTATGCCCAGCCAAACCAGAAAATCTTGGGTATCATAGCAGAGGAAAGCACCCTATTGATTTGAACACGGTCTAATCAACCTACCTGCCGCTCCGATAGATGTGTTGCTAGTCTATATGCAGCTCCCACATTTTCTCAGGTTTTGTCAACAATCGCATACTCACGGGTGAAGAGAGGTACTAAAAAGATAACTAGTCCTGTTAAAACCCAACTCAAGGACTGCCAGGCTAAACTTCTCCTTTTCTTCCATAGTGTTTCAACTTACTTGTATCGTGTTGAGATGTCAGACTTTTTATTGAAAAATTATGATGTACTGAGACACGTAGCATTTTGATGTTTTTTGGTTTGTTTCTGATTTTGTTGTTTTCATCGGCTTCAGGACACCCAACGGACCCATCAGATGAACAGGATCCTTGCACTGTATGGCAGAACTGTGCTTTAAATCAGCTCCTGAAAGCCAGCCGCTGGTTTCAGAAATTACCCAGCTGTTCTTGTCAGCTTCAACCAGCGCATTTCATCTACAACAACACAATTTACGACCCGGCATTGAACAAGTCCTTTCAGTGGAGAGGAATGAAGGTGGATAAAAAAGGCCTCCTCAGACGTACAGCAGAGTTCTGCATTCGATCTCTTCCACGTACCAGCCTCAGCGCCCAAGTTTGTTGCTATGACTCCAAGTTCCAACTGATCACCCGGGGGACTGGGGCAGGCGCACCGTTCGTTGTGTCCCCGGATCGGAATGCCTCGATGCATTACAAGCTGGACGTCTTGCCTATTCGTCTTTGTAATGGGGACTGGACGCGTTATCACGCCGTCCGCCCTCCCAATAATGGCCGTAACTGTTCTGCAAACCCGGATGACAACGAATTTGCTCTTCAAGTACTGAAGGCAAGGGATTACTAACCGAGAGTTTTCTACGGACTTATGGCATCCTTAAAACTATGTTCCTTTGATTATTTACAAGAATGAAACATATAAAAGTCTCTCAGTTGCAGAAGAACCTGAGAAAACTAACAACTTATCGTCTGATTGTTTTTCAAGATTCAGTAGTACAATAATAATGTGACGTCATTATATTTTGTAACCGCACCAGTAAACTAGTAGTGGCTATTACCTCAATGATATAATAAACTTTGCATAGTAGTTATGGAGACATTTTGTTATTGCTGCCTTTACCACTATAGAAAAGTCTTTGATCAGTACGTTTATATCGAAACGCAGTTCAAATGTATTTTAGACCTTAAACAAAGCTTTTATTGATAGCTTTAATGATGTTTTGTATGACAAATTTTATTACAATAAACTTTTCATCGAAGACATCATTTTAATGTGAACTACCCGAATCATGAGTACAGAGAGCTATACAAGAATAGTTGGTAACGTATCCTAAGCAGCACAAATCTGAACAGTTACACAGATTTTGAAGTTTTTTCTCTGAGTCGAAATATACGATTGGTTGAGTGGAGTACGGATAGTTCTTTCATTTTATGCTTAACTGCGACATTTAGCTATCAATGAACGACTCGCATCACCCTACCTAGCTGATATTTCAAACTTTTTTCATTGCGGCTTCAGTCTGTAAGACTTCATTTAGCTTCTGTGTTCAAGGCTTTTTGAAAAAGTCATTTTCTCAGAATGTCGAGAATCCAGACAGGCAGAAAAAATCTTTTTTTCTCTGTATTTCGCCGAAACATGCCTTTGGGTGAACTTATTCAAGGAACAAGAGATGTTCCAACGATTTGTTCCAATGATTTGTTTTACGGGCGAAATTTTAAAGGAGGCAGTTTTCGAGGCTTAAAATGTTCAAAATTTCATGCCTCTTTACGCAAACCCCAGCGGGGAGGTAAAAACGATTCTTCGAAAACGAAACTTGGCGCAAATATTATTTGATTCTTATACTTTAAAATCATTTTGTAAAGCAGCAAAAGGAACGTAAGTAACTATGAGTCGTTCTTTCCAGTTTTAACTGTTAATTTCCAAAGAATAACCTGTGATTTGCACAAAATTGAACTCGCTTACATGCCGCAACAGTTTATTTTACTGACACGGAGCATTTTAATTTCCAGAGCTATAACTTTCCTGGTGGAAAATAAAAATACTATAACCAAGGTTTTCTAAAATGTAGATAATTTGACCAAATGGTATATACCAGAGGCCATTTATACTAGTCAAAGTTAGCCTTTATTTGTTCTCGCCAACAGACACAAATGGCAGCTGTATAAAAATATGCTTGCTTAAAAAGCTACAAAAAAAACATCTAGAAACTTATTACACGGTTTTAACTTTTCATTCTCCCGTTGAGTCGTTCTGTAAACGATACCCAGTAAAGCAGCGATAAACGGCCGACAACGTTTATATTTGCAATGCGACACTGAATGGCACACAGATGTGGCTGTTTTATATCGTTCGTAGATGCATGAGACCCTATTTTCAACACTGGATGCGGGATTGAGGATTCTCTTTGATTTAGCCTTTGATGCAGCGAAAGAATAAGGAGCAGGGAGAGGGGGTGGGGCAAAAAATGAATGCTTTCCTCCCCACCCCCCACGCCCTGCTTTCCCCCTCCCTTTTTTTTTCTCATCCCTTCCCCACTTCGCTACAGACGTTATTTTCGCCGGAGACAAGCGACAACCAGAAATACGTCTGCCTCCGCAGGCTAAACTTCTCCCCATTTTTTGCCCGCCTGAGGCTCGCTCGTTTGCTCGCTCGCTTGCTCGATCTCCCCGCTTGGAAAATGGAAAAAGGAAACGCCTGCTACGCGGGCTATCCCTGATGTCGACTTGATTCACAGTGTTTTGTCGCACACCTCTAAATGTGCGCAAAGAATAACAACAACAAGAAACCAATTAGTTGCAAGAAAAGCTGGACCGCCGAAGATACCTGTTTATTATTCATTTAAGTAACTCAAGCTACATGCTACCAGTCACACTCTTCGTGCCGTGGAAATTTTTTCTATTAATTGTAACTTACTCTGTGTAAATAAAGGCTTAATATCATTTGTTTCATCCTTTTATTTTTCAAATCTGAAAAATACGAGAAATCAAGTGCATTTCTGTTATATTTATAGGCCTAAGATTTTCTTTCCAAATACGATTCCATATTTCGAGACATTTCTTCTCATTTAATTACTGTAAAACCTTACAATCCCATCTCTTGAGGAAGTTATTTGCCCGTGTCGTTGAAGGCGTCCAAAAATTTCAGACATTTATTATTTACTTGTTGAAGTTGTCCTCTCATTCGTTTTCTGATACACTTGATAATACTGAAATCCAACATTATCCTCGGTTTCAGCAGTACAGAGTTCATCCGTTACAACGCTAATAGGACCTGTTTAATTTTCACAAAGATCTTGAAATTTTAACTATTGAGCTCATAGTAAGTGCAATTGGTCGCGGCCTTTACAAGTAAGTCCAGGTGGATTCTTTTATGCTTATGCTTATGCTTATGTCGTTATTGTGTCCAGTAGGGGCACATGATGGCATAAGTATAAGCATAAGCATAAGCACATTAAAAAGCATAAGCGGAAGACTATCAGCCAATCAGCGAGCACTTTATGCTTATGTCAACGATGTCCTCACTGAACAGAAGCATAACCATAAGAAGAAGAACGTTTGCTTATGCTTATGTCGCGGCTGTCCCCACAAGAGCATAAGTTTCTCATGCTTGTGCTTATGCTTATGCTTGCGATCGGGCTTATCAGCATGTACTGGATATATTCCAGGCATATATTTTATAGAACAACTCAAACACTGGGAATATAGCGGCAAGAAGGAACGTAAGCAACGGTGAGTCCTTCTTTCCTGTTTTAAACCATTAACTTCGGACGAATAACCTCGTGATCTGCATAAAATTGAACTCGCTTACATGCCGCAATAGTTCATAACTTTCCTGGTGGAAAAAACAATAACCAATTTTTCCTAAAATGTGAATATTCGAGCAAATGTATATACAAGAGGCCATTTATACTAGTCAAAGTTAGCCTTTATTTTTTCCTCTCCAAGAAACACAAATGGCGGCTGTACAAAGGTATTTTTCGGCGAAATAAAAGAAAAATCGATTTTTTTTTTTTTTCATGATTGTCTTTGAATTCTCGACATTCTGAGAAAATCATTCTTAATATGTTGCCCGATGTATTCGCGGTTCTTGAATACATTAATCTAGTTTTTGGCACTTAGAAAGCATTTGCTGCTATTTGGTTCTCCAAGGGCTTTTTGAGTTCCTTTTTGCCTAGTTCCTATATTGCCACAGAATTCACTTCTGGAATGCGACAATTTTTTTCCTCCTTCGACGCAGATATTTCCATCAGAGTGACAGTAGACTGCTGAGTCAGTTGACCGTTACATTGCATTAGACTCAATTTAAATTTGCGCGAATTTGCCCTTAAATTAATCGAAAATTGTGCCGTTCTCAACCAATCAGATTTGAGAACTCTTTCAGTTAGTAAAAGACCTTAGGCAATTTTCGCTTTTCTCTGTGTATTCACATAAGTTTGATTGACATTTTTGCTTGCCCCACGCGTTCTCTTAATTTACAGGCGTCTTTTTACAGGGCACTAAACTAAAAGCATTGATCTAAACAAGGAATTCAATGCGAATTGAATTACACTGTTTGTTCAGTGTTAGTAAAAAAACAATTCGAAAATAAGACAGTAAAGTTTGTTCTGACACTTTCTTAAAATTTTAAAACCTTGCTCGATGTCATCCGGCTTCTTATCACGTTGCTCTCTTAGGTGGTTTCCAACTGCCGATCCTTTGTAGTCTTTGTGGTCTTCAATTCGTTGGTGTAGGTCGACAAAACCTGCACCACACAGGTCACGCTTAAAGCAATACACTACGCATTGCTTATTCACTAGGGGCGGCTTGTCTTCCCTCACTTTGATATCGTCCTTGATCCTTCGACTTGTGTACACTGGGCTAATTTCTGCATTGATCTTTCGAATGAGGTCGCTAAGCTGCCTGCGCACTGCTTTGGCAGATTTCTGGTCTTTAACAGGCAGCACGATTCTAACTGGAGCTTCTGTCTTCTCATATACTTAGGTACGTGAATCTTCAGACCCTTTTGAATTAATGAATTGACGGATGGTAGACTGCACAACAGCCACTGTTGAACACCATGCTTTATCGTGCGTTTAAGCTCTCATCTACTTGGGAGTTTTTTCATGAGGAATGTGAAGGCTTTAAAGAGACCTTTGCCCGACTACACTACCCAGACAATCTTGTGCAGTCTACCAGTCTACTTTTTAACTATCATTCCATGTATAATCAACTTGGCTTGTTTGAAATCTCTTTGCTTTGTAACACTGAGTTTCCGCGGTTATTAAAAGAGCGATATGTGAAAGAAGTGTACTGGTCAGCGGTTCTTACGGGCCCATGCTCGCATCAATAAAACGTGTTCTGTACATCCGCCATCTTGGGTATCTTGTTTTCTACACTTCATGGTGTCAGAAGCCGGATGGAGCACCTGAAACCGCCTGAAGCACTCACACTGAGTGCAGCGGCGAACAAAGCCGAGGCATGGCGGCGATGGAAGATGTCATGGGAACTGTACAAAGTGGCAAGTGGTCTCGATAAAAAGCATGAGAAAATTCAAGTCGCCACGTTGCTCCGTGTGCTTGGAAAAGAATGCGTGGAGATTTACTCAAATTTTGTTTGGGAGAACGAAGGTGATCGCGACAAAATTGCGGTAGTGGAGGAGAAATTGATGGCTCACTGTGCGCCGTTGACATCGAGGCATTTTAATCGTCATTTTTTCAGCGGCCGCAAACAGCAAGGGGGCGAGACAGTCGATGAGTTTTGCAGCGCTCTGAAAACACTGGCTGAGAATTGTGATCTCGGCGACAAGGAAGAATCTTGGATAACGTCTATTTTTATTCTTGGCCTCAAGGATCAAAGTACGAAGGAGAGACTTATGGAACGAGAACAGAACCTGGAGAAAACATTAACAGCAGCTCGCATTGCCGAAACAAGTAAACAACACATGAAGAGCTTAAAGGATGACGGCAGCAACGTCGAAAGAGTGGATGCAGTGGATGGTTCAGTTCCTAAGCATCAAGGTGGCCTCGCGTGTAGGAACTGTGGCATTTTGCATGGGAAAGGTTTAAGCCTTGCTGCTGGCCAACAATGCCACAAGTGCAAGAGGTTGAATCATTTTGCAAAGATGTGTAGAATACCAGGAGGACATAAGAAACAGATAAACACAATTGATGATTATGACTCTGACACTGAGAGCATGTTTATCGGTGCCGTTAACTCGGGGGACCAAGACTGGGTGGAAACAGTAGATTTTGGCAATGTTAAAGAAGTCTTTAAGCTCGACACTGGTGCCCAGTGTAATGTTTTGCCAAAAACTGTGTATGACAAAATCACAACTATGCCAATGCTGCCATCATTAACAAGACTAGAAAGTTATTCGAAGACCTGCATAAAACCAGTAGGAAGATGTGAGTTAACATGTTGGGTGCGGGGGCACAAACATCAAGTTTTATTTCAAGTTGTGGATGGTAGCTATACCCCACTCCTGGGCCGGGAATCCTGCGAACAGCTGGGCTTAGTACAACGCATAAGCACTATAAGAAGCAAAGGTATCCTGGATGAATTCCTAGAAGTATTCCAAGGGCTGGGATGCCTACCCGGAAAGTATCACATCAGCATTGACCCCTCCGTCCAACCTGTCGTCCATCCACCCAGAAGAATTCCTCACTCTAAACGTGACCCATTGAAGAAAGAACTAGAACGCATGGAAAATGTTGGCATCATTGAGAAAGTGCCTCTAAACGAGCCAGCAGATTGGGTTAGCAGTCTTGTGTGTGTTGATAAACCATTCGGGTTTGCCTAGATCCAAGGGATCTTAATCGTGCTATCCACTGCCATTAGTTGAGGATATCACTTCCAGTTGCGCAGGAGCCACACTCTTTTCAACCCCGGATACCGAGAAGGCTTTCTATCAGATTCAGCTGGATGAGGAGAGCAGCAGACTGTTGACATTTAATACCCCGTTCGGCAGGTATCGTTACCTGAGGATGCCAATGGGCATCAAGTCTGCTCCAGAAGTGTACCAACGGAGAATGGAGCAAGTGTTCGAGGGGATCCAGGGGCTCAAAGTCATTATGGACGACATAATTACATATGGATCTAACCAGGAGGAGCATGATATCCGATTGAGGGATGTTTTGGAGCGAGCCCGAGACAACAATCTGAGATTGAAGAAGTCCAAGTGCCATATCGAGAAGGAAAAAGTGCAGTTTCATGGTCATGTTTTCACAAGGGACGGCTTAAAAACTGATCCCGAGAAAGTCAGGGCAGTAGTTGACATGCCAAGGCCCACTAACAAAGCTGGTGTTCAGAGACTGTTGGGCATGGTCAACTATGTGAGCAAGTTTATTCCAAACACGTCTCACCTTACTTCACCACTGAGACAACTGCTACATCAAGATGTAGAGTGGCACTGGGAGGAACAGCATGAGACAGGTTTCAAGAAAGTTAAAGAAGCCCTTGCTCTTTCACCAGTGTTGGGGTACTATGATGCAAAGAAAGGGTTAACACTCCAAGTAGATGCCAGCTCAACAGGTTTGGGTGCAGCATTGATTCAAGAGGGGCAACCCATAGCTTATGCTTCAAAGGCACTGACGCCCACCCAGCAGAATTACTCCCAAATCGAAAAGGAACTTTTGGCTGTGGTGTTCGGGTGTGCAAAATTCGAGTAGTATATTGTGGGTCGTGACCTAACTATTGAAACAGATCACAAGCCTTTGGAGTCAATCATTAAAAAGCCCCTTCACGCATTACCATTGCGCCTGCAAAGGATGTTGGTTCAACTCCAACGCTATCCAGAAATCAACCTGGTCTATAAGCAGGGTACAAGTCTCCATTTAGCGGATGCTCTGTCTCGAGTTCATTTGGAGGAGCAGCTGACAAATGCTGAACAGCTAGATATAAACTTAGTGGAACACATGATCTCAGACATGCAGTTGGTCAGGTTTGCAGAAGAACCTAAACAAGATGAGATCCTTCCTGCCCTGCAAAAGGTGATTTTGTCTGCTTGGCCCGAGACGAGAAGTCAGGTACCCGCTAAGCTACAGGAGTTTTGGAATTACGGAGATGAGTTGACTGTTGGCCATGGGTTGGTCTTGAAAGGTCAGAAGATTTTTGTACCTAAGCCTCTACGAGACAAGATGCTTGACAGATTACACGAAGGACACCTGGACATCAACAAAACGCTAATGAAAGCACGGGATGTCCTGTTCTTGCCTGGCATGGCTGCAGAAATAACTGAGAAGGTCAAGATGTGCCCATTGTGCCTAGAGAATCGACCATGTCAGCAGTCTGAACCACAAAACTCCCACGAGATCCCACCACTGCCTTGGGCCAAGGTTGGCACGGACCTCTTGCACAAGAATGGTCGGAACTACCTCGTAACAATTGATTATTACTCCAAGTGGCCAGAGCTGACACTGCTTAACTCAATGACCAGTACTGCAGTCATCAGAGCCTTAAAGTCCCAGTTTGCCAGGTACGGTGTTCCATCAGTCCTAATGTCCGACAATGGTCCATGTTACAGTTCTGAGCAGTTTAAGCCGTTTTCGCAAGATTGGTGTTTTAATCATGTCACATCGAGCCCCGGATACCCACAGTCTAATGACCAATCAGAAAGATCGGTCAAAACCCTGAAAGAAATGCTGGAGAAATCTCATGACCCGTACAAAGCCCTCCTTTCATACAGAAATACTCCATTGGATGGAGTTAACTTGTCGCCGGGTCAGGTGCTCATAAGTAAACGTCTGAGAACCTTCATCCCTGTAACTGAGGAGATGCTTAAATCCCAGCTGTATGAGCCTGAGGAGGTACACCCCAAACTAAAGGAAAGGCAAAGAAAGCAGAAAGTGCATCATGACCGTACAGCAAAGGAATTGCCGCCGCTGAAAGAAGGCGAGGTCGTGAGACTGAAGGAAGGTAGCAAGTGGAAACCGGCCAGAGTCACACAAATTCTTCCATCACCGAGGTCTTATCAGGTGGAGACAGAGAAAAGCGTGTACCGGAGGAATCGTCAGCATCTGTTTAAGACTGAAGAGTCCCAAACACCAGACGTCACAACTGATGATGTTCCAATGGAAATAGAGTCAGATACTGTGCCTGTTGCCACCACCCCTGATAACCCCGACACACAGCCAGTAGAAATGCCTGTGACGACTTCTACCCGATCTGGAAGAACAATCCGAGAGCCGGAGAGATTTAAGAACTATATCAAGTACTAGAGACAGAGTAAACTCTTGAAAGACTTTTATTAACTTTGTTTGTTGACATTGCCACTTTTAGGTTGTTGTTAAGTTCCTTTGTTTTGCCATGAAGTTTCCGATTTTGTGCTAACTGTTCCATTGTTACTTTTGTAAAAAAACTGGGATGTTCTGGTCAGCAGTTCTTACGGGCGCATGCTCGTATCAATAAAACGTGTTCTGTGCATCGGCCATCTTGGGTATCTTGTTTTCTACACTTCCTGCACTTCAAGAAGTACATGCATTTGTTCCGTGGTATTTTTCTGACTAAGAGCTGTTAAAGTTTGGTAGTCCCATATTCTCTGGAATGCGTCTTTTCGCGCGGTCTAAAATCTCGTTAAATTTTTTCCGCTGAGTCCTGTAAACTCTGAAAGAGAATATCAGTAATGGCGCCAAAACATTAGCTCGCTCGCAAGGTCCTTTTGCACGTATTTGCATGGCAATGTGTATGGCCTTATGTCCCAGTCGGGACAACGAGGATGAATGAGTGAGAGAGTGAGCGCATGGCAATGTAATCTACTGCTTGAGAAACGAGAAATCCACCACTTTGCTTTTATGTCTTGATTGTATAGTCATAGAGCTGATTCAGTGGAAAAACTTCCTTGTTTTTGTAGCTATTTGTAGCATGCACATAATTGGGCCTCTTGTGGTTCACTTGAAATCAAACATCGTCAAAACAAACGCTGAAAACATCCCAAACTTTCCCCAAGGAATGCTGCGCAAACATTGGAGTGATAATCTGAAGTATCGGTGGCGAATTGAGAGAGCCAGTGAAAATCAAACATAGAAAATTACATGTATCTTATTAGTTCAGTGTTAAAACTGTTAGAGCTTCCGCACTTGAAAGAAACAGGTTTAGTATTTTTTGGTTTATGTTTCTGCTTTGGAGTTATTTTTAATACTTGGAAAAGATTATTTTTAAATCACTGTGTCTGGTTTCTACTCTCGGGGCTGTATTCGCGTGTGGTGTCAGGAAATAACACTGAAATGATCTTTTCGTTTTTTACGCTTTACGTTGACGCCGACTGACATTCATTTACCCTTTTTTGTTTCCTTTGGCGGGAATTAAGAGAGAAGATGACAGATTTTCATCAGCTGCGAGTAATAATAGAGCGGCGAGAGAGTACAAAAGCCCAGCGCAGGGCCACTGTCAAGCACAACCCCGTTGAGGCCGTGGGATTCACTTGATCTTTCAGAATCATTTGTTAACTAAATTTCATAAAACTGATCCCACTGCTACCAAGGTATACCTTAGACCAATTGCTTTCTTTTCTTTGTTGATTGGACAACAAAGTTTATTGATTTGCTATTTTGCCCGAGGCAGGTTTTGGATTAAAGGCGTGAACTGATGGCGAACAAAAGTTTAAACTTTTGCGGCGTGGTGGTGTTTTCGCTGATTGCGATTCAAACAGGTCCAGTGGCATTAGAAAGACAAACGGTAGACGAGGTGGTAAGTGTAGTTAATTGTTTCGTGTGTAACATTGGTTCTATGTAACATAGCAGTAGTTTTGTTTCGTAAAACAGGTTCCCACTGATTTTTTTTCTCGCATGGCACAGTTAAGCTAATGTTTGCAGCAACGCTATAAAAGCAACATTTGAAACATTTGTCTCCGTCTGAAAAGTAACAAACGAACTTCGTAGGAAACACTTTTTTGTCCGAAAGAATTTCGTGAAGGCTGGTTGGCCGGTTCCTTTCCGTGATCTGTAGCTTTTAAGAGGATTAGTAAAAAAAAAACATAACTCATTTACTAAAAGCATTTCAATTTAAAACAAGTGATGGTTGACCTGTAAAGTCCTTGGCGAAATTAAGTCGAACGTTTAATCGCGTTTTCCCTTCAAAATCTGGTTTTCGTACTTAATTTCCTTAGACGAAGCTATTACTGTGATTATAAAACAACTTTGGTACAGAAATCACATTGAACCATAAAAATTTATTAGAAAGCTATGTGCAATAAAATCAAGTTTATGTTGACAAATTTTACTGAGTACAATCCACTTTCAAGGGCTTAATTTATATGAGGACCGTAGCTTCCGTTGATATCACTAGCTTAATTAAAAGAAAAAACACTTCATTCTCCACCGATATTGTGAAGGAATCTTTCGGTCTGTGTCCTTAGAAAACTAACAGCATGTTCATAACTATATGTAATGTAATTTCCTGAAAATAGTCTCATCAAATGCTAATTGAATCTTCACGCAACCTAAGAGTGGTTGGTCAAAAAACGCTGATTAAGGGAGGATTAAAGAATAAATCTTTGTGTGCTGTTAACGTGGCTATAAATAAGCACATCGTGACTATATATACCGTGTTGACTCATTTTTCGTGCTATGTACTCGGTGACACTTGCATAAGAAGATTAAGTAGCGGTTGTCAAGAAGTATTTGTTGAGGGTCTTCATTTTCCCTTTCTTTTTTCTTGGAATACCCTGACATACACACTTTATTTAACCATACCATGCGCCTGCGGTCCTTACAATCCAAACCGAAATCATTTTTTACTACCCGGGTATAAGGACGCCAAATTTACACCACCCTGTCAAGAAGGAATTCGTTTGGGCGTGTCAGTTGCTAGTGACGGTGCAATTCAGTGTCTTTTTTCTTTACGGCGACGTACCTTGGTTTCTCGCCAGTTACTTTTATCCACATTCACGCTCTGTTGTAAGATTATGATTAGTTGTCTCACGACAGTCCGGCGTTTCTTCGGTAAGGAGATAAAAAGGGTCAGACTTTGTACTTGTTTATATAGGTAGGTCTTCATCAGCTGTTGGTAGTAAATTTAAAACAACACAGCTAATTGTCTAGGTCACAAAAATGTTTTTTCGTTTGGTCTGTTCTGTCGGGCAGATGTTTAGAAATCGCTGAAATTGCTAATTGAACCGAGGTGATAAACTCTTTTAAAAGATGTTTATATACTAGATGAGCTGCCTCTGTTACGGAACAACGTAAGCGGATGTTTGAATTTTTAACGTTACTTTTTGTATCTCGCAATTTAACGTTTAACAACAAGTTAGCTGTGGAAATTCCCCTTCATACTAATATTGTTTACTTGCACTATCAGGAAAGCGATGACGTTATAAATCCTGCCGCTTTCAACGACGAGCTCTTGAGGCAAGTCCGTGACTCTAATGCTTCAGCCCCCGCTATGGCTGAAGAAATAAAGAAACGTGGAAATGAGCTCAAAAAATTCATTTTACTTCCCCTAATGCGTCACAAAGAAAAGCAAGGGCATGACAGAAATCACAGCCCAACGAAACATCATGAAGAACACCACCATCGACATCAGCACAATTCTCCATCTGCTGGAATCCATCTGCCACGTCCGTCTCCCACATTTCCCTTCAACACGAGGACAGATGAACATGTTGACTTCTCAACTGAAGAATATGCGCAGATTACTCCAACCCCATCGGTGGACAGCTGGTTCCCTCGGTTGATCTTTACTCCAAAGCTTCGTTATGCAAGAGCTGACAAAGTTCCCGATGATTCACAAGTAAAGATAGCAAAAATTAGCAGTTTAAATTCCAGTCCTACTCCAACATTCACTCCCGTAAGCTCGGTGATGACGCTGTCGATGCAACCAAATCAGAGCGTGACAGGTATTTTAAAATATTGCGCGTTGGTCACCAGAGTAATTGTTGCTCTTGAGGTGCGAATGTTTCGCTTATAGCACAGTCTCAACGTTCTAATGACAGTAATCTCTATCAATCAACCAGTCAATCAATAAATCAACACTTTATTTAAACACGTTTCGCCTAAGAGCTAAGTAAGGTCGATCACAATACGAACGTGCAAAGAACGAAAGTAGCTGGATTTCATCACTTTTTTGGGTCAACGTAGTCATAATTAAGCGTGATATACAAAAGGTAATTGTCTTTTCAGTATTTCATGGTAACCAGGATCGACAAAAGCCTTTCACCGTTATGTCCACTATCATAGGAATAGTTGCTCACGCCACCAAAGGGGAAGCTACTCCAATCCATAACATTTGCACCACACGTAACATTATTATTTTCATAATGTGTTTTGCTGCTCTGAGAACTGATTTGGAACACGCTGTAAAACCATGTAAACTCAACCTGCTAGCCTTGTTTTATTATTTTGTAAAGTGAAGGCTCAGTTGTGACTTTGATCCCCCAAACGAAAGGGGAACCACTATGCCCAGCCAAACCAGAAAATCTTGGGTATCATAGCAGAGGAAAGCACCCTATTGATTTGAACACGGTCTAATCAACCTACCTGCCGCTCCGATAGATGTGTTGCTAGTCTATATGCAGCTCCCACATTTTCTCAGGTTTTGTCAACAATCGCATACTCACGGGTGAAGAGAGGCACTAAAAAGATAACTAGTCCTGTTAAAACCCAACTCAAGGACTGCCAGGCTAAACTTCTCCTTTTCTTCCATAGTGTTTCAACTTACTTGCATCGTGTTGAGATGTCAGACTTTTTATTGAAAAATTATGATGTACTGAGACACGTAGCATTTTGATGTTTTTTGGTTTGTTTCTGATTTTTGTTGTTTTCATCGGCTTCAGGACACCCAACGGACCCATCAGATGAACAGGATCCTTGCACTGTATGGCAGAACTGTGCTTTAAATCAGCTCCTGAAAGCCAGCCGCTGGTTTCAGAAATTACCCAGCTGTTCTTGTCAGCTTCAACCAGCGCATTTCATCTACAACAACACAATTTACGACCCGGCATTGAACAAGTCCTTTCAGTGGAGAGGAATGAAGGTGGATAAAAAAGGCCTCCTCAGACGTACAGCAGAGTTCTGCATTCGATCTCTTCCACGTACCAGCCTCAGCGCCCAAGTTTGTTGCTATGACTCCAAGTTCCAACTGATCACCCGGGGGACTGGGGCAGGCGCACCGTTCGTTGTGTCCCCGGATCGGAATGCCTCGATGCATTACAAGCTGGACGTCTTGCCTATTCGTCTTTGTAATGGGGACTGGACGCGTTATCACGCCGTCCGCCCTCCCAATAATGGCCGTAACTGTTCTGCAAACCCGGATGACAACGAATTTGCTCTTCAAGTACTGAAGGCAAGGGATTACTAACCGAGAGTTTTCTACGGACTTATGGCATCCTTAAAACTATGTTCCTTTGATTATTTACAAGAATGAAACACATAAAAGTCTCTCAGTTGCAGAAGAACCTGAGAAAACTAACAACTTATCGTCTGATTGTTTTTCAAGATTCAGTAGTACAATAATAATGATGTGACATCATTATATTTTGTAACCGCACCAGTAAACTAGTAGTGGCTATTACCTCAATGATATAATAAACTTTGCATAGTAGTTATGGAGACATTTTGTTATTGCTGCCTTTACCACTATAGAAAAGTCTTTGATCAGTACGTTTATATCGAAACGCAGTTCAAATGTATTTTAGACCTTAAACAAAGCTTTTATTGATAGCTTTAATGATGTTTTGTATGACAAATTTTATTACAATAAACCTTTCATTGAAGACATCATTTTAATGTGAACTACCCGAATCATGAGTACAGAGAGCTATACAAGAATAGTTGGTAACGTATCCTAAGCAGCACAAATCTGAACAGTTACACAGATTTTGAAGTTTTTTCTCTGAGTCGAAATATACGATTGGTTGAGTGGAGTACGGATAGTTCTTTCATTTTATGCTTAACTGCGACATTTAGCTATCAATGAACGACTCGCATCACCCTACCTAGCTGATATTTCAAACTTTTTTCATTGCGGCTTCAGTCTGTAAGACTTCATTTAGCTTCTGTGTTCAAGGCTTTTTGAAAAAGTCATTTTCTCAGAATGTCGAGAATCCAGACAGGCAGAAAAAATCTTTTTTTCTCTGTATTTCGCCGAAACATGCCTTTGGGTGAACTTATTCAAGGAACAAGAGATGTTCCAACGATTTGTTCCAATGATTTGTTTTACGGGCGAAATTTTAAAGGAGGCAGTTTTCGAGGCTTAAAATGTTCAAAATTTCATGCTTCTTTACGCAAACCCCAGCGGGGAGGTAAAAACGATTCTTCGAAAACGAAACTTGGCGCAAATATTATTTCATTCTTATGCTTTAAAATCATTTTGTAAAGCAGCAAAAGGAACGTAAGTAACTATGAGTCGTTCTTTCCAGTTTTAACTGTTAATTTCCAAAGAATAACCTGTGATTTGCACAAAATTGAACTCGCTTACATGCTGCAACAGTTTATTTTACTGACACGGAGCATTTTAATTTCCAGAGCTATAACTTTCCTGGTGGAAAATAAAAATACTATAACCAAGGTTTTCTAAAATGTAGATAATTTGACCAAATGGTATATACCAGAGGCCATTTATACTAGTCAAAGTTAGCCTTTATTTGTTCTCGCCAACAGACACAAATGGCAGCTGTATACAAATATGCTTGCTTAAAAAGCTACAAAAAAAACATCTGGAAACTTATTACACGGTTTTAACTTTTCATTCTCCCGTTGAGTCGTTCTGTAAACGATACCCAGTAAAGCAGCGATAAACGGCCGACAACGTTTATATTTGCAATGCGACACTGAATGGCACACAGATGTGGCTGTTTTATATCGTTCGTAGATGCATGAGACCCTATTTTCAACACTGGATGCGGGATTGAGGATTCTCTTTGATTTAGCCTTTGATGCAGCGAAAGAATAAGGAGCAGGGAGAGCGGGTGGGGCAAAAAATGAATGCTTTCCTCCCCACCCCCCCCCCCCCTTCCCCCCCTCATCCCTTATCCCTTCCCCACTTCGCTACAGACGTTATTTTCGCCGGAAAACTTCTAAACTTCTCCCCATTTTTTGCCCACCTGAGGCTCGCTCGTTTGCTCGCTCGCTTGCTCGATCTCCCCGCTTGGAAAATGGAAAAAGGAAACGCCTGCTACGCGGGCTATCTCTGATGTCGACTTGATTCACAGTGTTTTGTCACACACCTCTAAATGTGCGCAAAGAATAACAACAACAAGAAACCAATTAGTTGCAAGAAAAGCTGGACCGCCGAAGATACCTGTTTATTATTCATTTAAGTAACTCAAGCTACATGCTACCAGTCACATTCTTCGTGCCGTGGAAATTTTTTCTATTAATTGTAACTTACTCTGTGTAAATAAAGGCTTAATATCATTTGTTTTATTTTTCAAATCTGAAAAATACGAGAAATCAAGTGCATTTCTGTTATATTTATAGGCCTAAGATTTTCTTTCCAAATACGATTCCATATTTCGAGACATTTCTTCTCATTTAATTACTGTAAAACCTTACAATCCCATCTCTTGAGGAAGTTATTTGCCCGTGTCGTTGAAGGCGTCCAAAAATTTCAGACATTTATTATTTACTTGTTGAAGTTGTCCTCTCATTCGTTTTCTGATACACTTGATAATACTGAAATCCAACATTATCCTCGGTTTCAGCAGTACAGAGTTCATCCGTTACAACGCTAATAGGACCTGTTTAATTTTCACAAAGATCTTGAAATTTTAACTATTGAGCTCATAGTAAGTGCAATTGGTCGCGGCCTTTTCAAGTAAGTCCAGGTGCATTTTTTTATGCTTATGCTTATGCTTATGTCGTTATTGTGTCCAGTGGGGGGACATGTTGACATAAGCATAAGCATAAGCATAAGCACATTAAAAAGCATAAGCGGAAGACTATCAGCCAATCAGCGAGCACTTTATGCTTATGTCAACGATGTCCTCACTGAACAGAAGCATAACCATAAGAAGAAGAACGCTTGCTTATGCTTATGTCGCGGCCGTCCCCACAAGAGCATAAGTTTCTTATGCTTGTGCTTATGCTTATGCTTGCGATCGGGCTTATCAGCATGTACTGGATATATTCCAGGCATATATTTTATAGAACAACTCGAACACTGGGAATATAGCAGCAAGAAGGAACGTAAGTAACGGTGAGTCCTTCTTTCCTGTTTTAAACCATTAACTTCTAACGAATAACCTTGTGATTTGCATAAAATTGAACTCGCTTAAATGCCGCAACAGTTCGTAACTTTCCTGGTGGAAAAAACAATAACCAATTTTTCCTAAAATGTGAATATTCGAGCAAATGGTATGTACAAGAGGCCATTTATACTAGTCAAAGTTAGCCTTTATTTTTTCCTCTCCAAGAGACACAAATGGCGGCTGTACAAAAGTATTTTTCGGCAAAATAAAAGAAAAATCGATTTTTTTTTTTTTTTCATGATTGTCTTTCAATTCTCGACATTCTGAGAAAATCATTCTTAATATGTTGCCCGATGTATTCGCAGTTCTTGAATACATTAATCTAGTTTTTGGCACTCAGAAAGCATTTGCTGCTATTTGGTTCTCCGAGGGCTTTTTGATTTCCTTTTTGCCTAGTTCCTGTATTGCCACAGAATTCACTTCTGGAATGCGACAATTTTTTTCCTCCTTCGACGCAGATATTTCCATCAGAGTGACAGTAGACTGCTGAGTCAGTTGACTGTTACATTGCATTAGACTCAATTTAAATTTGCGCGAATTTGCCCTTAAATTAATCGAAAATTGTGCCGTTCTCAACCAATCAGATTTGAGAACTCTTTCAGTTAGTAAAAGACCTTAGGCAATTTTCGCTTTTCTCTGTGTATTCACATAAGTTTGATTGACATTTTTGCTTGCTCCACGCGTTCTCTTAATTTACAGGCGTCTTTTTACAGGGCACTTCACTCGAAGATTCTTCCGTTTCGTTTTTCTACTTATTTTGCGAAATTTTTATTCTTTTTTCTGATTTGTTTTTGTAATAAAAAATAACGTTAAGAAATCACGACGTTTCGACCTCTCCAAGGTCATTTTCAAGTGCGAATAAGAAGGTATAAAATTAGCATAAATATGTTTCTAACAGTAAAACAATAGTCACAGTAGTTAAAAATGTCACGAACGGTAGAATGCAATAAAATGAGTAGCATGAGTGATAAAAATATTTACGAAGTTAAAAAAGGGGTACCAAAACAATGAGACAATAAAGCAAAAAAACAATACTAATAAACTAAAAGCATTGATCTAAACAAGGAATTCAATGCGAATTGAATCACACTGTTTGTTCAGTGTTGGTAAAAAAGCAATTCGAAAATAAGACAGTAAAGTTTGTTCTGACACTTAAAAATTTTAAAATTTAAAAATTTATAACCTTGCTCGATGTCATCCGGCTTCTTGTCACGTTGCTCTCTTAAGTGGTTTCCAACTGCCAATCCTTTGTAGTCTTTGTGGTCTTCAATTCGTTTGTGTAGGTCGACAAAACCTGCACCACACAGGTCACGCTTAAAACAATACACTACGCATTGCTTATTCACTAGGGGCGGCTTGTCTTCCCTCTCTTTGATATCGTCCTTGATCCTTCGACTTGTGTACACTGGGCTAATTTCTGCATTGATCTTTCGAATGAGGTCGCTAAGCTGTCTGCGTACTGCTTTGGCAGATTTCCGGTCTTTAATAGGCAGCACGATTCTTAACTGGAGCTTCTGTCTTCTCATATACTTAGGTACGTGAATCTTCAGACCTTTTTGAATTAATGAATTGACCGATGGTAGACTGCACAACAGCCACTGTTGAACACCATGCTTTATCGTGCGTTTAAGCTCTCATCTACTTGGGCGTTTTTTCATGAGGAATGTGAACGCTTTAAAGAGACCTTTGCCCGACTACACTGCCCAGACAATCTTGTGCAGTCTACCAGTCTACTTTTTAACTATCGTTCCGTGTATAATCAACTTGGCTTGTTTGAAATCTCTTTGCTTTGTTACACTGAGTTGCCGCGGTTATTAAAAGAGCGATATGCGAAACAAGTGTACTGGTCAGCGGTTCTTACGGGCCCATGCTCGCATCAATAAAACCTGTTCTGTGCATCCGCCATCTTGGGTATCTTGTTTCTACACTTCATGGTGTCAGCAGCCGGATGGAGCACCTGAAACTGCATGAAGTACTCACACTGAGTGCAGCGGCGAACAAAGCCGAGGCATGGCGGCGATGGAAGATGTCATGGGAGCTGTTTGGGAGAACGAAGGTAATCGCGACAAAATTGCGGTACTGGAGGAGAAATTTATGGCTCACTGTGCGCCGTTGACGTCGAGGCATTTTAATCGTCATTTTTTCAGCGACCGCAAACAGCAAGAGGGCGAGACAGTCGATTAGTTTTGCAGCGCTCTGAAAACACTGGCTGAGAATTGTGATCTCGGCGACAAGGAACAATCTTAGATAACGTCTGTGTTAGTTCTTGGCCTCAAGGATCAAAGTACGAAGGAGAGACTTATGGAACGAGAACAGAACCTGGAGAAAACATTAACAGCAGCTCGCATTGCCGAAACAAGTAAACAACACATGAAGAGCTTAAAGGATGACGGCAGCAACGTCGAAAGAGTGGATGCAGTGGATGGTTCAGTTCGTAAGCAACAAGGTGGCCTCGCGTGTAGGAACTGTGGCATTTTGCATGGGATAGGTTTATGCCCTGCTGCTGGCCAACAATGCCACAAGTGCAAGAGGTTGAATCATTTTGCAAAGATGTGTAGAATGCCAGGAGGACATAAGAAACAGATAAACACAGTTGATGATTATGACTCTGACACTGAGAGCATGTTTATCGGTGCCGTTAACTCGGGGGACCAAGACTGGGTGGAAACAGTAGATTTTGGCAATGTTAAAGAAGTCTTTAAGCTCGACACTGGTGCCCAGTGTAATGTTTTGCCAAAAACTGTGTATGACAAAATCACAACTATGCCATTGCTGCCATCATTAGCAAGACTAGAAAGTTATTCGAAGACCTGCATAAAACCAGTAGGAAGATGTGAGTTAACATGTTGGGTGCGGGGGCACAAACATCAAGTTTTATTTCAAGTTGTGGATGGTAGCTATACCCCACTCCTGGGCCGGGAATCCTGCGAACAGCTGGGCATAGTACAACGCATAAGCACTATAAGAAGCAAAGGTATCCTGGATGAATTCCTAGAAGTATTCCAAGGGCTGGGATGCCTACCCGGAAAGTATCACATCAGCATTGACCCCTCCGTCCAACCTGTCGTCCATCCACCCAGAAGAATTCCTCACTCTAAACGTGACCCATTGAAGAAAGAACTAGAACGCATGGAAAATGTTGGCATCGTTAAGAAAGTGCCTCTAAACGAGCCAGCAGATTGGGTTAGCAGTCTTGTGTGTGTTGATAAACCATTCGGGTTTGCCTAGATCCAAGGGATCTTAATCGTGCTATCCACTGCCATTAGTTGAAGATATCACTTCCAGTTGCGCAGGAGCCACACTCTTTTCAACCCTGGATGCCGAGAAGGCTTTCTATCAGATTCAGCTGGATGAGGAGAACAGCAGACTGTTGACATTTAATACCCCGTTCGGCAGGTATCGTTACCTGAGGATGCCAATGGGCATCAAGTCTGCTCCAGAAGTGTACCAACGGAGAATGGAGCAAGTGTTCGAGGGGATCCAGGGGCTCAAAGTCATTATGGACGACATAATTACATATGGATCTAACCAGGAGGAGCATGATATCCGATTGAGGGATGTTTTGGAGCGAGCCCGAGACAACAATCTGAGATTGAAGAAGTCCAAGTGCCATATCGAGAAGGAAAAAGTGCAGTTTCATGGTCATGTTTTCACAAGGGACGGCTTAAAAACTGATCCCGAGAAAGTCAGGGCAGTAGTTGACATGCCAAGGCCCACTGACAAAGCTGGTGTTCAGAGACTGTTGGGCATGGTCAACTATGTGAGCAAGTTTATTCCAAACACGTCTGACCTTACTTCACCACTGAGACAACTGCTAAATCAAGATGTAGACTGGCACTGGGAAGAACAGCATGAGACAGGTTTCAAGAAAGTTAAAGAAGCCCTTGCTCTTTCACCAGTGTTGGGGTACTATGATGCAAAGAAAGAATTAACACTCCAAGTAAATGCCAGCTCAACAGGTTTGAGTGCAGCATTGATTCAAGAGGGGTAACCCATAGCTTATGCTTCAAAGACACTGACGCCCACCCAGCAGAATTACTCCCAAATCGAAAAGGAACTTTTGGCTGTGGTGTTCGGGTGTGCAAAATTCGAGGAGTATATTGTGGGTCGTGACCTAACCATTGAAACAGATCACAAGCCTTTGGAGTCAATCATTAAAAAGCCCCTTCACGCATTACCATTGCGCCTGCAAAGGATGTTGGTTCAACTCCAACGCTATCCAGAAATCAACCTGGTCTATAAGCAGGGTACAAGTCTCCATTTAGCGGATGCTCTGTCTCGAGTTCATTTGGAGGAGCAGCTGACAAATGCTGAACAGCTAGATATAAACTTAGTGGAACACATGATCTCAGACATGCAGTTGGTCAGGTTTGCAGAAGAAACTAAACAAGATGAGATCCTTCCTGCCCTGCAAAAGGTGATTTTGTCTGCTTGGCCCGAGACGAGAATTCAGGTACCCGCTAAGCTACAGGAGTTTTGGAATTACAGAGATGAGTTGACTGTTGGCCACGGGTTGGTCTAGAAAGGTCAGAAGATCTTTGTACCTAAACCTCTACGAGAGGAGATGCTTGAGAGATTACACGAAGGACACCTGGGCATCAACAAAACGCTAATGAAAGCACGAGATGTCCTGTTCTGGCCTGGCATGGCTGCAGAAATAACTGAGAAGGTCAAGAAGTGCCTAGTGTGCCTAGAGAATCGACCATGTCGGCAGTCTGAACCACTAAAGTCCCACGAGATCCCACCACTGCCTTGCGCTAAGGTTGGCACGGACCTCTTGCACAAGAATGGTCGGAACTACCTCGTAACAATTGATTATTACTCCAAGTGGCCAGAGCTGACACTGCTTAACTCAATGACCAGTACTGCAGTTATCACAGCCTTTAAGTCCCAGTTTGCCAGGTACGGTGTTCCGTCAGTCCTAATGTCCGACAATGGTCCATGTTACAGTTCTGAGCAGTTTAAGCCGTTTTCGCAAGATTGGTGTTTTAATCATGTCACATCGAGCCCCGGATACCCACAGTCTAATGACCAATCAGAAAGATCGGTCAAAACCCTGAAAGAAATGCTGGAGAAATCTCATGACCCGTACAAAGCCCTCCTTTCATACAGAAATACTCCATTGGATGGAGTTAACTTGTCGCCGGGTCAGATGCTCATGGGTAAACGTCTGAGAACCTTCATCCCTGTAACTGAGGAGATGCTTAAATCCCAGCTGTATGAGCCTGAGGAGGTACACCCCAAACTAAAGGAAAGGCAAAGAAAGCAGAAAGTGCATCATGACCGTACAGCAAAGGAATTGCCGCCGCTGAAGGAAGGCGAGGTCATGAGACTGAAGGAAGGTAGCAAGTGGAAACCGGCCAGAGTCACACAAATTCTTCCATCACCGAGGTCTTATCAGGTGGAGACAGAGAAAGGCGTGTACCGGAGGAATCGTCGGCATCTGTTTAAGACTGAAGAGTCCCAAACACCAGACGTCAAAACTGATGATGTTCCAATGTAAATAGAGTCAGCTACTGTGCCTGTTGCCTCCACCCCTGATAACCCCAAAACACGGCCAGTAGAAATGCCTGTGACGACTTCTACCCGATCTGGAAGAACAATCCGAGAGCCGGAGAGATTTAGGACTATATCAAGTACTAGAGACAGGGTAAACTCTTGAAAGACTTTTATTAACTTTGTTTGTTGACATTGCCACTTTTAGGTTGTTGTTAAGTTCCTTTGTTTAGCCATGAAGTTTCCGATTCTGTGCTAACTGTTCCATTGTTACTTTTGTAAAAAAAAAAACGGGGATGTTCGGGTCAGCGGTTCTTACGGGCGCATGCTCGTATCAATAAAACGTGTTCTGTGCATCGGCCATCTTGGGTATCTTGTTTTCTACTCTTCCTACACTTCAAGAAGTATATGAATTTGTTCCGTGGTATTTTTCTGACTAAGAGCTGTTATAGTTTGGTAGTCCCATATTCTCTGGAGTGCGTCTTTTCGCGCGGTCTAAAATCTCGTTAAATTTTTTCCGCTGAGTCCTATAAACCCTGAAAGAGAATATCATTAATGGCGCCAAAACAGTGGCTCGCTCGCAAGTTCCTTTTGCACGTATTTGCATGGCAATGTGTATGGCCTTATGTCCCAGTCGCGACAACGAGGATGAATGAGAGAGAGAGTGAGCGCATGGTAATGTAATCTACTGCTTGAGAAACGAGAAATCCACTACTTTGCTTTTATGTCTTGATTGTCTAGTCATAGAGCTGATTCAGTGGAAAAACTTCCTTGTTTTTGTAGCTATTTGTAGCATGCACATAATTGGGCCTCTTGTGGTTCACTTGAAATCAAACATCGTAAAAACAAACACTGAAAACATCCCAAACGTTCTCCAAGGAATCCTGCGCAAACATTGGAGTGATAATCTGAAGTATCGGTGGCGAATTGAGAGAGCCAGTGAAAATCAAACATAGAAAATTACATGTATCTTATTAGTTCAGTGTTAAAACTGTTAGAGGCTTCCGCACTTGAAAGAAACAGGCTTAGTATTTTTTGGTTTATGTTTCTGTTTTGGAGTTATTTTTAATACTTGGAAAAGGTTATTTTTAAAGGATTGTGTCTGGTTTCTACTCTCGGGGCTGTATTCGCGTGTGGTGTCAGGAAATAACACTGAAATGATCTTTTCGTTTTTTACGCTTTACGTTGTCGCCGACTGACGTTCATTTACCCTTTTTTTGTTTCCTTTGGCGGGAATTAAGAGAGAAGATGACAGATTTTCATCAGCTGCGAGTCATAATAGAGCGGCGAGAGAGTACAAAAGCCCAGCGCAGGGCCACTGTCAAGCACAACCCGGTTGAGGCCGTTGGATTCACTTGATCTTTGAGAATCATTTGTTAACTAAATCTCATAAAACTGATCCCACTGCTACCAAGGTATACCTTAGACCAATTGCTTTCTTTTCTTTGTTGATTGGACAACAAAGTTTATTGATTTGCTATTTTGCCCAAGGCAGGTTTTGGAGTAAAGGCGTGAACCGATGGCGAACAAAAGTTTAAACTTTTGCGGCGTGGTGGTGTTTTCGCTGATTGCGATTCAAACAGGTCCAGTGGCATTAGCAAGACAAACGGTAGACGAGGTGGTAAGTGTAGTTCATTGTTTCATGTGTAACATTGGTTCTATGTAACATAGCAGTAGTTTTGTTTCGTAAAACAGGTTCCCACTGGATTTTTTTTCTCGCATGGCACAGTTAAGCTAATTTTTGCAGCAACGCTATAAAAGCAACATTTGAAACATTTGTCTCCGTCTGAAAAGTAACAAACGAACTTCGTAGGAAACACTCTTTTTGTCCGAAAGAATTTCGTGAAGGCTGGTTGGCCGGTTCCTTTCCGTGATCTGTAGCTTTTAAGAGGATTAGTAAAAAAAAAACATAACTCATTTACTAAAAGCATTTCAATTTAAAACAAGTGATGGTTGACCTGTAAAGTCCTTGGCGAAATTAAGTCGAACGTTTAATCGCGTTTTCCCTTCAAAATCTGGTTTTCGTACTTAATTTCCTTAGACGAAGCTATTACTGTGATTAAAAAACAACTTTGGTACAGAAATCACATTGAACCATAAAAATTTATTAGAAAGCTATGTGCAATAAAATCAAGTTTATGTTGACAAATTTTACTGAGTACAATCCACTTTCAAGGGCTTAATTTATATGAGGACCGTAGCTTCCGTTGATATCACTAGCTTAATTAAAAGAAAAAACAATTCATTCTCCACCGATATTGTGAAGGAATCTTTCGGTCTGTGTCCTTAGAAAACTAACAGCATGTTCATAACTATATGTAATGTAATTTCCTGAAAATAGTCTCATCAAATGCTAATTGAATCTTCACGCAACCTAAGAGTGGTTGGTCAAAAAACGCTGATTAAGGGAGGATTAAAGAATAAATCTTTGTGTGCTGTTAACGTGGCTATAAATAAGCACATTGTGACTATATATACCGCGTTGACTCATTTTTCGTGCTATGTACTCAGTGGCACTTGCATAAGAAGATTAAGGTTATACCCCAGTATTGCCTTGCGCATCCCTACTGCGCATAATTTCACGCGTGATTAGCGCGCGTGCATTAACAAATGGCGGCTTTTTCTTTACAGAGAGGTAACTGGTCATTTCCTCGCAAACGAGTATGGTGACCTATCATTTTTTTCTGTTGTTTTGAACTGAGTAATAAATTTCTCTGTGTAAACTAAATATGGACCAATTCTCAGTGTAGAACAAAAACCAATCGTCAGAAACGTGAATTTAGCAAGCAATCGCGACTACAATCATGGTGCTATTATAAGGATTTACATGGATATAAACAAGGTGCTTTTGCTCCTAGACGAACATGGGGACCCCTCATTTTTATTTCAAAATTCAAGTTCCTATAATATAAACAATCGATAGGCAAAGTGTCACAAAAATCTCAGTGCAGGTTCTATTTCAGCGGAATGACCTTAAGTACAGGGCTGTCAAGAAGTCTTTTTTCTTGGA
Source organism: Orbicella faveolata (assembly GCF_042242905.1). NCBI lineage: Eukaryota > Metazoa > Cnidaria > Anthozoa > Scleractinia > Merulinidae > Orbicella > Orbicella faveolata. Next base: position 22,827,067 of record NW_028301552.1, read on the forward strand.
ATACCCTGACATACATACTTTATTTAACCATACCATGCGCTTGCGGTCCTTACAATCCAAACCGAAATCATTTTTTACTACCCGGGTATAAGGACGCCAACTTTACACCACCCTGTCAAGAAGGAATTCGTTTGGGCGTGTCAGTTGCTAGTGACAGTGCAATTTAGTGTCTTTTTTCTTTGCTGCGACATACCTTGGTTTCTCGCCAGTTACTTTTATCCACATTCACGCTCTGTTGTAAGATTATGATTAGTTGTCTCACGACAGTCCGGCGTTTCTTCGGTAAGGAGATAAAAAGGGTCAAACTTAGTACTTGTTTATCTAGGTAGGTCTTCATCAGCTGTTGGTAGTAAATTTAAAACAACACAGCTAATTGTCCAGGTCATAAAAATGTTTTTTCGTTTGGTCTGTTCTTTCGGGCAGATGTTTAGAAATCGCTGAAATCGCTAATTAAACCGAGATGATAAACTCTTGTAAAAGATGTTTATCTACTAGATGAGATACCTCTGTTACGGATCAACGTAAGCGGATGTTTGAATTTTTAACGTTCATTTTTTATCTCGCAATTTAACGTTTAACAACAAATTAGCTGTGGAAATTGCCCTTCATACTAATATTGTTTACTGTCACTATCAGGAAAGCGATGACGTTATAAATCCTGCCGCTTTCAGCGACGAGCTCTTGAGGCAAGTCCGTGACTCTAATGCTTCAGCCCCCGCTATGGCTGAAGAAATAAAGAAACGTGGAAATGAGCTGAAAAACTTCGTTTTACTTCCCCTAATGCGTCACAAAGAAAAGCAAGGGCATGACAGAAATCACAGCCCAACGAAACATCATGAAGAACACCACCATCAACATCAGCACAATTCTCCATCTGCTGGAATCCATTTGCCACGTCCATCTCCCACATTTCCCTTCAACACGAGGACAGATGAACATGTTGACTTCTCAACTGAAGAATATGCGCAGATTACTCCAACCCCATCGGTGGACAGCTGGTTCCCTCGGTTGATCTTTACTCCAAAGCTTCGTTATGCAAGAGCTGACAAAGTTCCCGATGATTCACAAGTAAAGATAGCAAAAATTAGCAGTTTAAATTCCAGTCCTACTCCAACATTCACTCCCGTAAGCTCGGTGATGACGCTGTCGATGCAACCAAATCAGAGCGTGACAGGTATTTTAAAATATTGCGCGTTATTCACCAGAGTAATTGTTGCTCTTGAGGTGCAAATGTTTCGCTTATAGCACAGTCTCAACGTTCTAATGACAGTAGTCTCCATCAATCAACAAGTCAATCAATAAATCAATACTTTATTTAAACACGTTTCGCCTAAGAGCTAAGTAAGGTCGATCACAATACGAACGTATAAAGGACGAAAGTAGCTGGATTTCATCACTTTTTTGGGTCAACGTAGTCATAATTAAGCTTGATATACAAAAGGCAATTGTCTTGTCAGTATTTCATGGTAACCAGGATCGACAAAAGCCTTTCACCGTTATGTCCACTATCATAGGAATGGTTGCTCACACCACCAAAGGGGAAGCTACTCCAATCCGTAACATTTGCAAACCACGTAACATTATTATTTTCATAATGTATTTTGCTGCTCTGAGAACTGATTTGCAACACGCTATGAAACCATGTAAACTCCACCTGCTAGCCTTGTTTTATTATTTTCTGAAGCGAAGGCTCAGTTGTGACTTTGATCCCCCAAACGAAAGGGGAACCACTATGCCCAGCCAAACCAGAAAATCTTGGGTATTGTAGTAGAGGAAAGCACCCTATTGATTTGAACACGGTCTAATCAACCTACCTGCCGTTCCGCTAGATGTGTTGCTAGTCTATATGCAGCTCCCACATTTTCTCAGGTTTTGTCAACAATCACATACTCACGGGTGAAGAGAAGCACTAAAAAGATAACTAGTCCTGTTGAAACCCAACTCAAGGACTACCAGGCTAAACTTCTCCTTTTCTTCCATAGTGTTTCAACTTACTTGCATCGTGTTGAGATGTCAGACTTTTTACTGAAAAATTATGACGTACTGAGACACGTAGCATTTTGATGTTTTTTGGTTTGTTTCTGATTTTTGTTGTTTTCATCAGCTTCAGGACACCCAACGGACCCATCAGATGAACAGGATCCTTGCACTGTATGGCAGAACTGTGCTTTAAATCAGCTCCTGAAAGCCAGCCGCTGGTTTCAGAAATTACCCAGCTGTTCTTGTCAGCTTCAACCAGCGCATTTCATCTACAACAACACAATTTACGACCCGGCATTGAACAAGTCCTTTCAGTGGAGAGGAATGAAGGTGGATAAAAAAGGCCTCCTCAGACGTACAGCAGAGTTCTGCATTCGATCTCTTCCACGTACCAGCCTCAGCGCCCAAGTTTGTTGCTATGACTCCAAGTTCCAACTGATCACCCGGGGGACTGGGGCAGGCACGCCGTTCGTTGTGTCCCCGGATCGGAATGCCTCGATGCATTACAAGCTGGACGTCTTGCCTATTCGTCTTTGTAATGGGGACTGGACGCGTTATCACGCCGTCCGCCCTCCCAATAATGGCCGTAACTGTTCTGCAAACCCGGATGACAACGAATTTGCTCTTCAAGTACTGAAGGCAAGGGATTACTAGCCGAGAGTTTTCTACGGACTTATGGCATCCTTAAAACTATGTTCCTTTGGTTATTTACAAGAATGAAACATATAAAAGTCTCTCAGTTACAGAAGAACCTGAGAAAACTAACAGCTTATCGTCTGATTGTTTTTCAAGATTCAGTAGTACAATAATAATGTGACGTCATTATATTTTGTAACCGCGCCAGTAAACTAGTAGTGGCTATTGTCTCAGTGTTATAATAAACCTTGCATAGTAGTTATGGAGACATTTTGTTATTGCTGCCTTTACCACTATAGAAAAGTCTTTGATCAATACGTTCATATCGAAATGCAGTTCAAATGTATTTTAGACCTTAAACAAAGCTTTATTGATAGCTTTAATGATGCTTTGTATGAAAAATTTTACATCGTTCGTAGATGCATGAGACCCTATTTTCAACACTGGATGCGGGATTGAGGATTCTCTTTGATTTGGCCTTTGATCCAGCGAAAAAATAAGGAGTAGGGAGAGGGGGTGGGGCAACAAATGAATGCTTTCTTCCCCACGCCCTGCTCTTTCCCCCTTTTTTCCCCTTCCCTTCCCCACTTCGCTGCAGACGTCATTTTCGCCGGAGACAAGTGACAATCAGAAATACGTCTGCCTTCGCAGGCTAAACTTCTCCCCATTTTTTGCCCACCCGAGGCTCGCTCGATTGCTCTCACGGTTACTCGATCTCCCCGCTTGGAAAATATAAAGGAAACGTCTGCTAGGCAAGCTTGTCGCATGTCGACTTGATTCACAGTGTTTTGTCGCGCACCTCTAAATGTGCGTAAGGAATAACAACAATAGGAAACCGATTACTTGCAGGAAAAGCTGGACCGCCGAAGGCACCTCCTAATTATTCATTTAAGTAACGCGAGCTACATGCTGCCAGTCACGCTTGGTGCCGCTTAGCAAGGAATTGTTTTCTATTAATTGTAACTTACTCTGTGTAAATAAAGGCTTAGTATCATTTGTTTCATCCTTTTATTTTTCTAATCTGAAAAATACGAGAAGTCTAGTGTATTTCTGTTATATTTATAGGCCTAAGATTTTCTTTCCAAATCCGATTCCATATTTCGAGACATTTCTTCTCATTTAATTACTGTAAAACATTACAATCCCATCTCTTGAGGAAGTTATTTGCCCGTGTCATTGAAGGCGTCCAAAAATTTCCGACAATTATTATTTACTTGTTGAAGTTGTCCTCTCATTCGTTTTCTGATACACTTGATAATACTGAAATTCAACATGTGCACTTCCTTATAAAGTTATTGCAATCTGTGTCAAGAGCAGCATTACAAATATGCTGTAACAGTAAATTTTGTAGTTTTGTGTGAAAATATCACTGCTACAATTAAACAAACATTTAACATGATCCTCAGTTACAGCAGTACAGAGTTCATCCGTTACAACGCTAATATGACCTGTTCAGTTTTCACAAAGATCTTGAAATTTTAACCATTGAGTTCATGTTAAGTGCAATTGGTCGCGGCGTTTTCAAGTAAGTCCAGGTAGATTCTTTTATGCTTATGCTTATGCTTATGTCGTTATTGTGTCCAGTGGGGATATGTTGGCATGAGCATAAGCATAAGCATAAGCATATTAAAAAGCACAAACGGAAGACTATCAGCCAATCAGCGAGCACTTTATGCTTATGTCAACGATGTCCTCACTAAGCAGAAGCGTAACCAGAAGCATAAAGGCCTGTCCAAACAGGGAATGTTTTGTGGTCAAACATCATCAAACATTGCTTGGTGACCAGACATGCTGATGTGGAAGTGAGTGGCCAAACGGTTAAAACATGTTTGATCAAACACAAATCAAACTATGAATACAAGCCGCTGAGCAAGCAAAGTATGCATGCGCGCGCCAAACATGTTTGATAAGGCTGTCTAAACGAACAAAACATCGCCCATGAAACACGAGAACAAAAGAAATATTGTTTGATCGAATGTTTGATGGCCTTCAAAATTTATCAAACACGACCAAACAGCACCAAACAAGGTCGCCAAACTGTAAAATGTTTGGTCACCAAACATTATTTGATGGTGTTTGGTCGCCAAACATTTCCCGTTTGGACAGACCTTCAGAAGAACGCTTGCTTATGCTTATGTCGCGGCCGTCCCCACAAGAGCATAAGTTTCTTATGCTTATGCTTATGCTTATGCTTATGCTTATGCTTATGCTTATGCTTATACTTATCCTTGCGATCGGGCTTATCAGCATGTACTGGATATATTCCAGGCATATATTTTATAAAACAACTCAAACACTGGGAATATAGCAGCAGAAGGAACGTAAGTAACGGTGAGTCCTTCTTTCCTGTTTTAAACCATTAACTTCCAACGAATAACCTCGTGATTTGCATAAAATTGAACTCGCTCACATGCCGCAACAGTTCATAACTTTCCTGGTGGAAAAAACAATAACCAATTTTTCCTAAAATGTGGATATTCGACCAAATGGTATTTACATGAGGCCATTTATACTAGTCAAAGTTAGCCTTTATTTTTTCCTTTCCAAGAGACACAAATGGCGGCTTTACAAATACGCTTAGCTAAAATGCTACAAACAAAACTTCAAGAAACTTATTTCACGATTTTAAAGTATAAGAATAGAATAATAGGATCGTTCTTACGGCCCCGCTGTTTTCGTAAAGAAACGTGAAATTTTGGATATTTTAGGCCCGAAAACCGCCTTTATAAAGAAATTTCTTTCCATAAAAAATCGTTCGAGCTCTAAGCTATTTTCCTTGAATAAGTTCACCCAAAGGTGTTTTTTGCGAAATAAAAAAAAAAATGTATTTTTTTCATGATTGTCTTTGAATTCTCGACATTCTGAGAAAATCATTCTTAATATGTTGCCCGATGCATTCGCGGTTCTTGAATACATTAATCTAGTTTTTGGCACTCAGAAAGCATTTGCTGCTATTTGGTTCTCCGAGGACCTTTTGAGTTCCTTTCTGCCTAGTTCCTGTATTGCCACAGAATTCACTTCTGGAATGCGACAATTGTTTTCCTTCTTCGACGCAGACATTTCCATTAGAGTGACAGAAGACTGCTGAGTCAGTTGACTGTTACATTGCATTAGACTCAATTTCAATTTGCGCGAATTTGCCCTTAAATTAACCGAAAATTGTGCCGTTCTCAACCAATCAGATTTGAGAACTCTTTCAGTTAGTAAAAGACCTTAGACAATTTTCGCTTTTCCCTGTGTATTCACATAAGTTTGATTGACATTTTTCCTTGCTTCATGCCTTCTCCTAATTTACAAGCGTCTTTTTACAAGGTACTTCACTCGAAGATTCTTCCGTTTCGTTTTTCTACTTATTGTGCGAAATTTTCATTTTTTATTCTGAATTTTTTTTGTAATAAAAAGTAACGTTAAGAAATTACGACGTTTCGACCTCTCCGAGGTCATTTTCAAGTGGGAATAAAAATTATAAAATTAGCATAAATATGTTTCTAACAGTACAACAATAGTCACAGTAGTTAAAAATGTCACGAACGGTAGAATGCAACAAAATGAGTAACATAAGTGATAAAAATATTTACAAAGTTAAAAAAGGGGAACTAAAACAATGAGACAATAAAACAATAAAACAATACTAATAAACTTAACGCATTGATCTAAACAAAGAATTCAATGCGAATTGAATCACACTGTTTGTTCAGTGTTGGTAAAAAAAACAATTCGAAAATAAGACAGTAAAGTTTGTCCTGACACTTTCTTAAAATTTTAAAACCTTGCTCGATGTCATCCGGCTTCTTTACACATTACTCTCTTAGGTGGTTTCCAACTGCCGATCCTTGTGGTCTTTGTGGTCTTCAATTCGTTGGTGTAGGCCGACAAAACCTGCACTAAACAGGTCACGCTTAAGACAATACACTACGCATAGCTTATTCACTAGGGGCGGCTTGTCTTCCCTCACTTTGATATCGTCCTTGATCCTTCGACTTGTGCACGCTGGGCTAATTTCTGCATTGATCTTTCGAATGAGGTCGCTAAGCTGTCTGCGTACTGCGTTGGCAGATTTCTGGTCTTTAAAAGGCAGCACGACTCTAACTGGAGCTTCTGTCTTCTCATATACTTAGGTACGTAAATCTTCAGACCCTTTTGAATTAATGAATTGACGGATGGTAGACTGCACGACGGTCACTGTTGAACACCATGCTTTATCGTGCGTTTAAGCTCTCATCTACTTGGAAGTTGTTTCATGAGGAATGTGAACGCTTTAAAGAGACCTTTGCCCGACTGCACTACCCAAACAGTCTTGTGCAGTCTAACAGTCTACTTTTTAACTTCGTAAATATTTTTATCACTTATCTTACTGACATATTTTATTGCATTCTATCGTTCGTGACATTTTTTACTGTTAGATACATATATATGCTAATTTCATCTATTTTTGACTCTCACTCTAAACGTCCTGATTTTTTATCGTTAGTCTTTACTACAAAATCCTCTCAAAGAAATAAATCATCAAGATTCTGAAATTTTTAATGCGGTTTTTCTTGTTTTTATTAAAGCTTCTTAGCACAAGCGTTCTTTACACCATTTCTTGACCGCCTTTCTTAGCCGTCTTCCGTCCTCTGACAAAGTTCTGAGTATTTTGAAGAACATGGGCCTCGACGGCCAATTTTTCCAATTTCCGTTTAGAAATGAACACTGTCATTACCTATTTAGGTTATGAAAAGCTAAGCTTTTAGATCTGAACAGGTCTAAATGATAGCGACATTGAAAAGTAAAATCTAAGTTCATTTTTTACCTGGTGCCGTCCTCGACGTTGCTGACGCCGAAGCTCCCTATCACGACAATTTTTTATCGCAATGTTCAACAAAGGGCAATTTGCCGGCGAATGATAAATGGAGACAAAAAACATAAAAGGGATATACGCTTCACGTCCAGAATACAACGGCAGAGCGTTTTCGTTTATCGCCAAGGAGACAAATTAGCAAACAGATGCTTGAGCGATTTTCAATTGGGTGTCAAAAGTAATCAGGCAATTACTTTGCTTTTGGTTTTATTACGGTTTGAGATTGGTTGAGTAGTCTAACTGGCAAGTATAGAGCAGTTTTCGATTGAGTGTCGTAAAACCAAAACCGAGACTAAAGTAATTGTCTGATTACTTTCAACGCTCTAATATTGGTTTGGTTTTGGCTTTACGGCACTTAGCTGACAACCGCACTTATTGGTTTGGTTTTCAGTCAGTCGATTGTAAACCGAATTGTTGTCATTGTTGATAGACAACAATCCACAAATAATCACAACAAACCTGAAATCTAATTTTCCTCTCTTCACATCCAGGTCTTGATATCATTTATGCTTGATAACGTATTTTTGAAGTTATATGTATGTTTTACAACATTTAACATTAATCTTCATAACAAGCTAAGTAATTTAAAATCTAACTGTAATCCCATGATTATGCTTTTCACAGGCTTCACTGTGCATGTATTTATCTTGCGGCCCGGTGGGGATAGGTATCGATAAAATAATGTTCGTATATCACAGTTAAATACAAATAATTTTACACTGATCTCATAAGGGCTATACAGCAGTCTCCGGTGATTATGTGATGTTAAAATTACAGACTGAAAGATACAGGCAGGTGCTAGGAACCTTTTTGTGTTTGTCCAACTCTGACAGGTTTAAAAATTTACATTTTCTTCATTTCATCAAAATTCTATTTTCAACTTCATGGAGGTAAATTTGTTGAGCTTAAAAGACATAGGAAACTAAAGCAATGACAACGGCGACGCCGAGGACGACGCCTGGTAAAAAACTGAATTTATTTTGTCGGAATCGTTCAGATCTTTTCAACCTATCTAAAAACTTGCTCAGGCTAAATATGTAATGATAGAGTTGAATTCTAAAAGGAAATACGAAAACTTGGCTGTTGTGGTTCACGTTCTCCAAAATACTCAGAACTTGGTCATTTCTCGTTGTTGTTTTGCAGCGAACGGCTACGAAATGTACAAATATCTATAACTCACTCCGACATAGTTATTATTCTGCTCATTAAGCCTTTTGTTTGGTGACGTTGTCGTTGCTTTCGTGGTTTCCTTAAGCTCCCTATTTACATTTTAACAAAATATCTAGCTTATTCTCGTTTGTATGCGTGTACTGACCGGATGATAGGTCATCTTTCTTTGAAACTCAACTTCAAACGAGATTTGAAATTATTGTCTGTAAGATATTTAGTAGAATTTTCGGTTACATAACTAAGTACCAAAAGTTCCCGCCTGATTTCAATCGACGAATTATACAGGACTGCATGCCGCTGTAGCAGCCATACTAAAATACTTTAATAATACAGTCTAGCTATGCATTGCAATTGAACGAAGAAAAGTCCTTTTGTAAAGTGAACAAAGGCTTCCGATGGTGACATTTCATGTTTCTCATTGTCAATCTGTCTTGACCAGAATGAACATTTATGACGTCACTTCGGTATTATTTAAATAAGTTTCGCTCGTTCTCCAAGCAGGTGAAAACAGCTCGAAACGACAACACATACAACACATCGCACCATCGCAAATCTGCTACAGCTAAGTTTGAGTTGATCCTTGGATTACTTCAAGCCACAAGCTAGCATTTTGAAATGACCAGGAACAAGATTTTGCCATACTGCAAGGTGATTGTGGGACGTCCTAAGCTTTGCTTTGGTAAGTCGACCTTTCCGTTTCATTTGTCTTCGGTTTATGTCGCCGAGAGTCATGAAACAAGCCCGGATGATGACATGGGTAACATGCTACCAGGCGAATTCTGGGTTGTGTTCAGGTTACATGCTACCAGGCGAATTCTGGGTTGTGTTCAGGTTACAAGCTAGCAATAGAAGCGACGCTGTTGTTAAGTTCGTTCAATTTTAGTTCTTCTTTAAATGGATAGGCTTGGTTACAGGCAAACCGATTGATGAATCTCATGTACAAAATAACTGGTTAAATATATAACAAGTGGTGCTGGAGATGCCAATTCTTTTTATTAAACTGCTCCGCGAAATACGACTAAATATGTGTTATATTAAATGTTCGTCGTAAATTAATGTAAACTTCCGTTTGTTAAACCCCTGTTTAGGTTTGGCCCTCGCTGCCCATTTCTCAGTTATCATATTAACAGCAATTCTTCATACTACTGGTTATGATATTATTCCGGCGGACTTCTCTCAAGTTCCTCTTAACCTCGAGCAGGATGATTCCAAACTCAGAGCGGATGCTTGGAACTTTGTTGACCAAGACCCGCAAATCGATTTAAACGCTGCCTCGCTCGGTGTTCAAGGAGAACGAGCGGCGAAATACGACATGCTGCAATTGATATACGAGATGGAAAATGGGAACATTTTCACCAAGGAGAACCTGAAGTTGATTCAGAAAACCGAACGAGAATTGTTTGCCAACGAGGTTTTTCGACAGAAGTTGTGTTTGAAGACGCAAAACAGCCAGTGCAAACAACCCACTTCAATAATTAGGTTTTTCGATGGCTCTTATCAAAAGTTTCATCGGTTGCTAAACGATACCGAATTTGATAACATCCCCCGAGTTTTAAGCGCTGCAAAATCCATGAACCACACGAGAGCAATCTTAGATTATCACCTCGGTAAAGACGCGGTGATTAATTCAAAAACCGCGACCTCGCTTTACACTCGAACATTCCTTAGCCTCGGTTTTCCTTTTAAAGGTTTTCAAAGCACAGCGGACCGGCCAGATGATCAGTGGGACTTTGCACAAAAACATTCGGGAGAAGCATTTGCTGAAAAGCTTGACGAGCTTTACGAATCAGGTGTCGGTGAAATGAAATTTTACTACAACCTCAGATCGCTGTTTTTCGATGCTGTGTCCAGACAAGTCATTTTTGATCTCTTACTTGTGCTTGGCAGTTTCGCATTTATTTTCTTTTTCGTGCTGTTTCAGACTCGGTCTCTTTGGATTACTGGATGGGGACTGTTCAGTATCTTTTCTAGCTTTTTTGGCGCTAACTTAATCTACAGAATTGTCTTCGATTTCCGATACATCGGCATTTTTCACGTGTTGTCCGTTTTCATCATTCTTGGTATTGGGGCTGATGATGTATTTGTCTTCTGTGACACTTGGCGTGCGTCAAAGGACAAAGTCTATCCAAATCTGGTCAGTCGGTTTTCTCATGTGTACTCCCATGCAGCTGGTGCCATGTTCATAACATCGTTTACAACAATGGTGGCTTTCATTTCTAACGTGTTTTCGCCGTTGCTAGGCGTTTCGTCATTCGGTACGTTTTCCGCATTGCTTGTCTTTGTCAACTACTGCTCCGTGATCATATTCTTCCCGACAGTTGTAATTACTCACGAGCTCTACTGGAAGAATTGGAAGTGGCCTTGCTGCAAGGTGTTCCACATTTTCTGTGACAGGAATCCACGGGACAACCGGATTTCACCAACACTCACAGGAGACATTGAAGAAGAGAAAGATTCTTCGCTGGAATCTGTTTCAAGCAGTCACACTCGACTGGTGGCCAGGCTCTTTGGAGGAGTTTTCTTTGACAAAGTTGTTGGCCATAAAGTTACCCGGTGGATTATAATTGTTGTATTCACCGTGTTTATCTGCCTGTCAGTGACGTATGCAACACGGATAAAGGTCGACGAGGAGCAGGTAATATAGATATCTTTGCCCCGGTTTGACTGAAATCAGAGTAAAAGCAGCTATGTTATCGTAAATTGTCTCTGGCAGTTTACTGTGTATTCCGTTTCTGTAGGAGAGGTTTCTTCTCCGGACAACATTGTCGAGACAACGTCTACTGGGTTAGTTCAACAGAAATTGGAAGCTTTGGCTCTTGCGAAAAATTATTCAAACGAAAGAGTTCGTTTCCTGGACATAAAGTGAAAGTCTCTTGCTGTGGCTACAGTTTTTCCGGCGTTTTTTTACGCAGTGACTTTTCAGTGGGAGCACGCACATAAGGCCGAATAATTGACGTTTTAGGCCCGGTCCGCACTACGCAGGAGAAATTTGAAAACGCAGCTTTATTTCTACGGTGAGGCCTACCGTCCACACTAATCCGTCACGAAAATGGAGCTTTTCGGAAACGTTCTTCAAACGGAAGGAATTTGAATACGCCAGCTTTGCGGTTTAGTGTGGACGGAAAGCATTTTAAAAACGGAAAACTGACGATGACGCCACGATAATCAAGTGATTTCCCTGTCCTAGTTTTACTCAAAGACAAATCCAAAATGATCGGTGATTGTTGCGTTTTGAAATTTCTTCGGTGTAGTATGGACGGAAAACATTTAATACGTTTACAGACTGAAACGCCGTTTCAAATTTCTCGCGTAGCGTGGACGGAGCCTTAACGTTTAATATTTCTTTTGAAAAAACGACATATTTTTTAATTGATCTAAAACAGTAAAATCGATCTTATAAGAACTTTGTTAAAGACTAAATTTTTGGCAACATTCAGTTGCCTCCGTCAGAGTAGAAGCAGTTTCATCTGCATAATTTACAGTTCTTATTTGCCGTAGGTCCCCAGCTCTGCTTATATTTCATGCTGATAATATTTCTTCTGCATTTGAATATACATAAGCGTACACAATCTTTACTTTAAGTAGCTTAATACATTTTTTTTAACTTGGATACTTATTTAAATAAACAGGTAACTGTGCGAGTTTGAAATTTGAAATCATGAAAACCTATTAAATATGCACTTGCAAGGTTCTATCTTTTCCTTTGTTTTAAATATTCGTATTTCTAGGGAGATCTCGCGAAGAAAAGTTTTTAGGTTCTGAAGCCTTTTTAAACTAAAATAGGCCATTTTCAATATCTTAAAATTCTAACTTGGCCCCGAGGCTTGGGGGAATAAAACAAAAAAAAATCACATCGTTGTCGAGGATGAATAAGTTATGTTTTATGTCTTATGTTTTATTCCTTAAACCTCGGAGCCAAGTTAGAATTTTAAAATGTCGAAATTGGCCTATTTTGCGCAGATATCGACTTTTGTCGATCCCATTAAATCTCTTGTTTCTACGTTCCGTTATTCTGAATTGCACTGTAATGATCTCATTTTTTTGTAGGTTAATATTTGGGGAAAGGGAACAAACTGGCACAGTGTAAAGCGGCTGACGGCGGTCGCCTTTAAACCGAGCTCAGAAGACAATGTGATCAACTTGTACATCGTATGGGGTTTAAAGAATCAAGACCGCAGTGAATGTCACTTCACAGACTTCAACTGCAAGGGAAACACTGTGCTGGACAGAAGCTTTGATCTGAACCCTCCGCCATGTCAGTTAGCGATGCTGGTAAGATTTGTTAACAGTGGAATACTTTGTTGGGGCAGCTGTTAGATTTCCCGAGAAGATATGTCCTTTATTAATCAACTACGATGAGCTAAATCATTCAGTCAGTAATTCAATCTGTCGGTCTGTCAGAACGTTAGTGAGTGCGGCATCAGTAAGTCAATTTTTCAGTCCATGACCGTCTGTTTGTAAGTCAGTCAGTCAGTCCGTTGGTCCGCAAGTCGGTCAATTGGCCAGTTCGTTTGTCTGTCTGTCTGTCTGTCTGTCTGTCTGTCTGTCTGTCTGTCTGTCTATCTGTCTATTCGTCAGCTAGTAAGTTCGTCCGTCCGCAAATCTGTTAGATTAAAAAGATTAATGGATCAGCAATTCACTTGACCACTGATGAGTGAATCAATCAATCAATTAGTCATTCAGCCAGTTTATTGAGTCCGTCAGTCATTCGGCAATGGCAAAACCAGAGGAGGAGCCTAGGATTTATTCCTTTTCTTCCTTTTCCCTCCGCTTATTAACAAGCTGGCCACATGCTTTCCCTTTTTAAGGTCATTCCCCAGTATTGCATTGCGCATCCCTACTGCGCATAATTTCACGCGTGATTAGCGCGCACGCATTAAAATGGCGGCTTTTTCTTTACGGCTGGACCTCGCCATAGAGGTAAATCATCATTTTCTCGCAAACGAGTATGGTGACCTGTCATTTTTTTTCTGTTGTTTTAAATTGAGTAATAACTTTCTCTGTGTAAAATAAATATGGACCAATTCTCAGTGTAGAACAAAAAAACAATCGTCGGAAACGTGAATTTAGCAAGCAGTCGTGACTACAATCATGGTGCTATTATAGAGCGTTTTCACTCACGTGACCAGCAGCCATGCAAATTTATTGGAACAAAAGAAAGTGTTTACATAAGAAAAGAGTTCAACTCCCACAGGATTGGTTTGGTACACCAACTTGGCCGCTGTTTCATTGTCTTGGAACACCAATATGGCTGCCTTGACGTGATGTGAAAACGCTCTATGAGGATTTATTGGGTATAAACAAGGTGCCGTTGCTCCTAAACGAACATGGGGACCCCCATTTTTATTTCAAAATTTAAGTTCCTATAATATAAACAATCAATAGGAAAAGTTTCACAAAAATAATCTCAGTGCAGGTTCTATTTCAGTGAAATGACCTTAAACACATCTAGACTGTAATCAAGCAGTTGTTTGTTAAACAGTTCAACAATCAATTTCAATTGCATGCTTGGATATCAGCTATAGTTTTGGCTTACTCCACACCTGTTTTGTTTCAGGAATCACAAAGCATTCTAGATTTTAAAATCGTTCATGCTTTCGACCTATTTTGCAAACCAATAGTTGCTTAAATTAATCGATAAATGTTTCAATGAGATCGACCAAGTGAAAGTCACATGTTTTGGTGTAGACACTTACTTAGTCCGTAGCTTCGCTTTGTGAAAAATTTTAAACCGCTTTTTGAAACTGCCGAAGACAAGCTTGTTAATTTAAAATCAGCTTATGTATTAAAAGGTCTCCCTCTCCGCGGTGGCTGATATCTAGAAGCTGAGTAAAACCGATTTAAAACTATTTCGGCCCGGATAATTCAGTGCTAATCCACAAAGTCGGATCATGCATTGTTCTTCAAAGGATTGCGAGAGGTCATGCTGTTATTTCGTTTTTTTAATCTTCTTTTTTTTTTTTTTTTGGTCTTAAATTTGTTACTGATAATAGAATTTACCAGCCATTCAGTCAGTGATAAAAATAAAATACGAGGACAAGGCACTACCACAGAAGTACCTCTGAATAACTCATTTCACTTTATTTACTATCTTTTCATCTGAAGTATTCTAATTTTAGGGATTTTCGTTAAAAGAAAATAAAACCAACAAATTAGTTTTAACACAAATTGGTTATTTTTCTTTAGGATTTCTGCAAAGAGTTAAAAAGTTTGAGTGCTGATAAACTGGAGCAGTTGAAGATACGACGGAATGCGGTTACTGGTGAGCCAGACATACGCTGCTTTCTTCAGGACATGAGTACATTTCTTAAGGTGAGTTTTTCGCTCTATTATGAGAGTGTTTCTGTCGAGGAACTATCGGCTGATAATTGCCTCGAGTATATTTGGTGTTCTTAAAACAAATATTTACCCAAGAAGCGAATCTTCAAGGGAAAACATGCTAGTTTTAAGAACATCAAATTTCCAAAGGGCGTGAAAGCCAAATGTAAAATTTGAAAAAGAAAACAGACAAAAACCCACAAAGTGCAGATCAATCAATATTCATTCATGCGTACAGCCTGTTTACAGAAAAATGTTCACCGAAGAGTACTATCTATCCGGGTATTTTCCTCGGACGGGCACGATGGGCCGATAGTGTCTCTCCGCCGATAAACACTGTTGCGTCACATGATCAAATTAAACCAATAAGAATCGGAGAAAATTTAGTGGTGAACTATCCCACATAGAATTTGACAGCGAATAATCTAATTGTTTTAGTATAAATCTACTACTCGTTTAAAACTTTATCTAAATCTTCTCCACAGACACTTCGAAAACGCAAAGAAGCGGCCGTCATTTTGTTGACAACCGCACACTGCTAAACTTCAACAACTGCTAGGCACACTATTTACATGCACAGAATAGATAGTGAGCAAGAACAATAGTAGATTTATATTAAGAAGGAATAGTCGTGCAAATAAACATGACGTAAGTTTACTCTGAATATTGAGACCAATATTCTCCTTTCTGCAGCCTTACGTACCCGGGGAACTCCCATATGAAAAGGTCGGGGATCCTCGTCGGAAAATTGGAATTAAAACCCTAAAGCAGAACAATCTGGGGGTGGCTCGAGCTTTATTTGACCCCTTAAAGATACCACTTCAAACAAAACAGACTCGATTACCAGCCGTTGTTCAGGTAGTAGACCGGATTCGAGAGACCGGCGGAAATCGAGCCTAAAAATGGAAATAACAGCGGTTTTTACTATTATTTCTTCAAGTGCACCCTAAAATATACTTTGACAGATAAAAATAGTGGCGTTTCTTCATGAACACCCTAAGTGATTTATACCCCTAAGCGAGACGACGACCATCCCCGACCTTTTCATAGGGGAGTCCCCCTCTCCCCCCTCCTCCACCCCCCCTCCCCCGAGGCTTATGTAGTCAGAGACTAGTATAACAAGTCAGTATCGTGCAACATGTCTCATGTGTAACCTTTATCAACCTTTTTTCACTTCTTTTTATCGACAGGATGAAGCAAAAAAGTCCAAATATCCAAATGGTACGGATTTTAGCTTCCCTTTAAACAGCGAAAAAATGAGAACCTTGATGCAATACAACCCTAAATTGTACAACACTTCGAAACTTTCGCAAGCGTACTATCGTTTCTTTGAGATGGCACTTGGCTATTGGTTGACTCGTGGTAACACGTCATACAACAACGATGATTTTGTCACCTATGGTCGGCTCCTTGGAGGGCAGGTTGATCCAACGTCTAAGTTGAAGACACCCAGCTTTCAAGGTAAGCGTTTTGAAATTGTACTCCCTAAGAAAATTAAGCTGCCCCTTACGTAATTATTAGTGTCTTTTATGTAGAAAATAGAGGATCTAAATATGTTGACATAGTTCTGAGTTCTCTCAAGAAAAAGTAGGGAAGTGGATAGATAATTTGCTAACAATCAAATTATTGCATATCAATTGGCCCCTACTCCCCTGGAGGTCTTTGGATGGACATTCTCACTTTAAATGATGTTATGTTTAGAAGAGAAGGTATTTAAGGGCCCATTAACCGATCTTTTCGAGCCGTTGCTAAGGAAAATTTATTCTAATGTAATCTCATCATTTTTAGTCAGTTCAGAGTTATTTCATTTGTTTTAACTTTTTCATGATCAGCAACACTAATGATGATGTCATCAGGCCACGCCCATGGTCATGTGACTAATACTGAAAAAACGCAAAGGCTCCCAGGCAAATTACTTTATCGGGATTTTTTTTTGCTGATTTAATATTTTGATATAAATTCTCATTACGCTATGCATAGATTTTGTTTCATTTCTAAAAGGTCGGATCTTGAGGGAATTTCAAAATATTAAAAAATTCGCAATTTTC
Organism: Orbicella faveolata; assembly: GCF_042242905.1. Taxonomy (NCBI): domain Eukaryota; kingdom Metazoa; phylum Cnidaria; class Anthozoa; order Scleractinia; family Merulinidae; genus Orbicella; species Orbicella faveolata. Next base: position 22,844,059 of record NW_028301552.1, read on the forward strand.
TGAAAAAAGCATGATTTCGAAAAAGGAATGCATAGCTATGTTTCCAACGTTGGCGTTAATCGAAATCCGTCAAAAAAGGCTGGATTTAATGGAAAACCGCGTTTCCTTTAGCATTTAAAGAAACCGGAAGTGCGCCCGATATATATTGGAAGTCACCCTATCAGCGCGTGCGCAATTTACACTACCAGCGCACTTCGGTAAGATCAAACAAAGCCACACGGAGTTAGTTTTTCTCTTTCTATTGCTCTTGTTTTTCTGTCTTTCTCTTATTTTGTCGTTGCTTGTACTTTTTTTACTTTGCATTTTGTGAAACACAAAGAAAAACATCGAAAATGTTTAGCGAATTTGGAAGTTATTGAGTTGTTTTTATTTTCCGCGCTCAGACTGACGTAAGTAATCGGGAGTGAAATTTCACCTCCTTAGCAACGCGCGCGAGCGCGCGCTTAAATCGGTTAATGGGCCCTTAAGGATCGAACTTAATGGAGTACTGAACAATTCACGCGCATGTTACAGAATTATGTGTCAATTTAATGGGAACTACGATATGCTCTTTAACTTGGTATGCGTTAACCACTTTTGCAATTAAGAGAACTAAATGACACGCTCTCTGTAAGATCGGCGAAATGATTTGTTGTTCCTCTCACTTTACAGTTATCTCAACGTTCTGTCTTCGTCATCTCTATACTTTTACTTCGTCTGGAATCTTGGTATTGATAATTTATTTATTTATTTATGTAATACTGATTTAGGTGGTAAATATGGCAACAATCTTTTGTACGCCGGAATCAAGGTCCATACCACAATGACTATGGGTAGCTTAGGATACAAGAAAGGACTTGTTACCTATGATGCTTGGGAGGAATTTGTAAACCAAAAGGTACTAAAACTTGTTTACACTTGAGGTGGCTCAAAACAGTTTTCTGTTGTTTTTTTTTTTGAGACTTTTAGAACTAGGTGCGGTTTTTCAGGCTTGGAACTGTACTGCTTTGAATGGCTGTGCTATTTTTTAAGGAAACTTTCCACTGTACCTTTCATTGTGGTTAAGTCATAAATAAGGGTGCACTGTTCTGTTGCATAGTAACAAACTTGACCCACTTTTTACCATCGATTCCATTTATCTTAAAAGCTAGGCCGGTGATCCTATATTGTTTTATTAAAATCTTTTTGACTATGTACGCTCATTCTTGACCTTGGTGTGTAAATAAACGAACAATTATTCTTGTCACAAGGTCTGAAAAATCGTAAACGAAGCTTTCGACTGTATCGCACAGTCTTCATCAGCGATTAAAGTGAGCTCACGTTGTCACGTGAATGCAAATTGTTCAATCACATGACAGATGGTCAAAAATGGCGGGAAGATCATAGCCCCTGTCTCTGTTCAGTGTTGGGCGTTGACGTCTGATATGGATGGCCTCCTTCTCAATTTCCCCTCCAACCATCATCTACATCATAAACGTTCAGTTGTGAGGACCCTCCTACACAGAGCAGAACACCTTGCTAGCGAGGAGGAAGATAAGGCAAAGGAAGTACGGCACATCCAGAATGCTCTACTCGCAAATGGTTACAAACGCTGGATATTTAAAGTCCCTTCTCGACCCAGCCCCACAAGTTAGGAGAACAGCACCTTGGAGACACCTAGACCAACCTCCGTAAGCCTGCCTTATGTGTCTGGACTCTCAGAACATCTTAGTAGAGTCTTTAGGGCACAAGACATCCGCACATACCACACGCCTTACAACAAGCTGAGGTCCATCTTAGTCCATCCAAAAGACAGGACACCAACTGAAAAGAAGACGGGCGTGGTATACGACATCACATGCAACGATTGCGGAGAGCATTGCATTGGCGAGACAGCGAGAACTCTGGAGAAGCGACTGGGTGAACATCAGAAACAAACAACATCTGCATTCCGGGAACACCAGTCTTAGGCCAACCACGAGATCGACTGGGAAGGAGTCAAGATTCTTGATAAAGAGTCAGTAGATATCAAAAGGAAAATCAAGGAGGCCATCCATATCAGACGTCAACGCCCAACACTGAACAGAGACAGGGGCTATGATCTTCCTGCCATTTTTGACCATCTGTTGTCACGTGATTAAACAATTTGCATTCACGTGACAACGTGAGCTCACTTTAATCGCTGATGAAGACTGTGCGATACAGTCGAAAGCTTCGTTTACGATTTTTTAGACCTTGTGACAAGAATAATTGTTCGTTTAAAATCGTTTTATTACATACAGAAGAAGAAAGAGGGAAAATGATTAAAAAAAATTGTGGAGTGGATTTTGCATAAATTTAAAACAGTGGAAATTTCCAAGTTGGAAAAATTCCGCATTTCGTACGTACATTCCGCTTTTGCTGTTGACTAATTTTTTGCATTAAAAAAGTAGGGTCACCGAATTAGTTTTTGAGATATTAGCTTCGAGGATGAGGAATTTTTCACGCGTGTTCAATGCATAAATTAAAATCTCGACTTTGCAAGATCGCACTTTGTGCACACATGAAGGCGGTCCGCTGCTCAGTAAAGCCCGCAATTCCGCGCGAAAAAACGCAAATACCCGAAAATAGTGTTTCCTTTTTCGCTGTTGTCGTTAGCAGCATTATCTGCAGTAGAAGAGTACCATAAATACCCGAAGGTGAGACTGGCACAGTAAAAGGACGAACAAAACCGGAAGAGTAGTTTTTTCCTGCTGTATTTTAGATTGATAACCGGCGCGATCGATCGCAACACCAACATCACAATTTTCGTTTACGTTCCAGCACAGTGGTTAAAAAGAATACTTTCTCCTTTGAAATTGCCTGAAGGATGGATGTTTTCGAAGGTAAAAATAAGCGATATCGCAAACAGCTCTCTAAAGTCAGCGGAAACAAAGTTTTACGAAGTAGTCCTCGAGCCGCCATTTTTGCAAACTTTAAATCTCGCGCGCTATCTCGCGACCCCTCGGGTGATCGCGTGACGCCTCGTGCTGAAGTGCGCGTTAGAGCCCAGGCTTCTCACGGAAACATTACTGTTTTGAACCACCTTAGATTAGGCTGTGTTCTTGGGTTCCGAATAAAGCATCCGCCGAAATATGTTTGTTAAAGAGTGTTGTGTGTTTCTTTAAAAAGTTATTTGTGGGACAAACCAAGCAGCAGCTCGAGATCAAAGCCCTATATATCTGCCTGGAGTGTAGGCACGACTTTGTTGTTTGTCTTGTTTCTTACTCAAGTGACTGCCTAAACATATAGTTTCAACATGGACAATAAACAAGCAATGGACCTACATGATTATCAAATGGTTCCCTGCTCAAAATATATGTATACCTCCCTAAGCAACCAAAAGTAACATGAAATCAGGCATAAGAGAATGACACTTGAGTTAAGATCCTACAAGAAACGTTCCTTTTCTAATTTTCAAGGCGACAGTGTCTCCGTGCATCCAGAAGCACATTGCAGTTCAAAAACTAACTTCTCAGGCTTTCAGTCCCGTCAGTTCTGAGTTTACCTTTGACGACAGTTTTGTTATTTCTCTTCCTGAATTTTGTCTAAGAGCAACTTGTGTTGTCACCTATACTCATTCCACCGCTATCTTCGCATGTTGTACTGCTTGAAAAGTCCCATGTGCTCTCCTTTTGTAGCAAAACCTGACGTTTGTTGAAAAATTCATAGACGGGTAAACTCGTGCGCCGAAGTGCATTCCAACTTTGAATAAACTGAATTTGTTTGCAGATGAGTGCAATGCCATCATCATGTGATAATGCTTTCCAGACCACTCCTGAGGCGGCACTGGCGTGGCATTGGATCAAAGTACAACAGGTTTGAAGAATAAAGTTCTGAGTAAATAGTATTTTATATATTGAGTTTCTTGCGTTGCGTTGCGTTGCGTTCATTTTTTTCATGATGTTTTAGTATATTTTGCCATCTCTTAATCAATTTGGAATGCAATCATTACAATGAGTCAAGTTGTCACACTTGCTGTTGTTCATCTTCCGCACTGTCTCAGGATTAGTTACTACGTTTCACTGCAAAACTGTCTCGTTCTTCTTTATGTTTCCATTTTCACAGGTTCTTGTTCGAAGCGCAGTAAATGGCATTATCATTGGTCTATGCCTTACTCTACCCCTGTTGATAATCATGACCACAAACTGGATTGTGGCATTGCTATGCTGTATGACAATTTCTTTTATCACGGTTGGCGTGGTCGGTATCATTCCACTAGTCGGATGGAAGCTCGGAATACTCGAGTCCCTGAACCTGACCCTAGTCGTTGGATTAGCCGTTGATTACGTGGTCCATCTCGCAGACGGCTACGTCCGCTCCCAGAAGCACTCGCGCGGCGACAAGGTGCGCGAGACGCTGGGTCACGTGGGTATTTCTGTGTTGTCAGGCGCGTGCACAACCGTAGGAGCGTCCATTTTTATGCTGTTTGCGCGAATTCTCTTCTTTTTTCAATTTGGAATCTTTATTTTTTGCACAATTGGACTCTCGATATTTTACGCGTTATTTTTCTTCACCACTGTCCTCGCTCTGGTAGGACCTGAAGGCAGCAGGGGTTCAATACTACCGCTAGTGCGCTATGTGAGAGACAAACTGCGCAACAAGAAACCCACAGATGTCACTTGTCAGCAATGCGATGGACGAGGATTTCATGCCCAGCCCCCTCGAGAGAACAGCACATTTACTCCTGTAGATATCTCGTAAAACCTTGCTATGTCCTTGGGAATGTAAATATCGATTAATTTTACAGGAACATAATTTACAGAAGCAAAACCATTTGAAGAATAAAATGTTAATGCTGTCGCATTAGTTTTTTGTACAGCGGTATGTTGTGCTATAGTTACCAGTTTTTCGCTCGGACAACTGTCACAGGTAGTTCTAGCATGTGTTACACTGTTCGACACAAGGTTGTACCTCGGCGGATCTATGCGAATTTCACGTCGTTAAATTTGTTGTATTTCAAGGTTCTTATCGTCAACGGTCTTTATTCGTCCTATTCACGTAAAGGTTCAAAGGAAACGGAGGGCGTTGTAAACAAAGAAATTCACGGAGCGATTAAAGGTACAAACAGTTTTGTTTAACCGAGTGTTTGGTCTCCAGAATAGTATTTGCTATCGACGGTTACATAAAATGTGGCCAGTTTCTTTCTCATTTCAAAACACCTTACCTCATCTTTAGTAATCTCACCCTTAAGCTGAAGCTAAGTTTCAGTATCATACAGATTCACTCCTTACATTACGCTATCTCTCATGTTGGTGTCACAGTACCACAAAACTGTTAATAGTACGGTCGATCACTGGGATGGGAAGGCGAAGGAGGCACGTCCGAGTGTCCATGTTATAGAGACTGAAATGATAAGAATGCTGTTTTTTTTTTCTGGGTTCAAGTGAACTGTCCATAATATTGAGGTGCCAGTATCACGGAGCTCTTCGACTGTACCGGACAATTTCATTCCCAGAGCCACTCGTCCCTCTTAGCTGCGGGGCCTTGGCAAAGAGGAAAAGCTGGTCATAAAGATATAATTTTGATTAGCAAGATTCCAAGATTTTCGCTACTTCAACGACGTTTTCTTTCCGAAATATATTTACTGGTTGATATCTCACTAAAACGGTTTATGTAGAGGACCTACAGACCTTAACGGGTTTTGACAAAGGAAATTTAAAATAGATGTAAAATTCTGAATGGAAGAGGAATTGATGTGTTTGGTCGAAGATGACTTAATTCATTGAGAACTTTTTGCTAAAACTTCGTTAAGGTCTGTAGGTGCTGTAATCGAACAGTTTGCGGTGAAGATCCACTAGTGAGTATTTTCGGGAGGGAAACCAGCATTTTAGGCCAAGAATCTAGCCAATCAAATCATGTTTCTCCTCGTGCAAAGCCCCTTCCCTTAATATATATTAAAGGCAGAAACCTCGCGTTGGTGGTCATTGTTTTTCCCCAGGGCCACCCCCTTGTGTTCGGGCTCTTTTTCAAATCCCCTGCGGATAATACTTTTTGATCTCGACGAACGGAACGTCTGTGGACATACTAGTAACTTTTTGTAAACCCCGGCAGAGTATTAACTTGAGTCGTGTTATTTGAGGGCTTTTTCCGCTGACAGAAAGCCTTCCCAACCATCAAATTAAATAGGTTAGTTTTAGTCTCTTGGACACGATGACATTGCCATAAATGCATGTAGTATGTTTTAAAAGTCAATAAACCTCGTCCACGTCAGCTTTAGACAAAAACTGCACATAAACAGTGTTGGCATGGAGAGTCAGTCAATAGTTTCTTCAGAATATGTAGTTTCTTCTGCTCTTATTGCAGTAGACTTATGATAGCCAGAAATGATTTAAACTAAGACGAATTAAACAGGCTTCCGGTATGTTAGCACTAGCATAAGTCAAATTTTAAAAAATGTAATTTTATTTGTATTTTAATTAATTCTCACGCAAGGCTACCGTACATTAGAGAACAAACAAACTTTACGAAAATTAAATGTTATGAAAATCAAATTTTCTTTTTCTAAATTCTGGACTCGGTATTTCGGAAAAGGTCAGAAACACTATACTCGTGAAGTCATGATCAATACCTGTTCCCCTCAGCTCGAAATCGTTAATGGTTCAAGATGTTTTACACCTTCCAATTTAAATTCATTGTTCTGAAAACGAAACATGAACAAAATGCATTATGTCAGCTGGAGTTGTTCACACCGTTGACTGAACAAGTTGCAAAAGTCATATATGGGAATACCGAATACAAGAGAACAATGACTCGACAAGGAGCCAGAACTAAGGAAAGTTTAGCAGTTGTTGAACGCTTTTGCATAAATAACCTATATTGGTGTCGACTTTTAAATTAATGTATAATTTATTCAATTTATCCAATGTATCAAAGAAAACTATGAAAGCAGATAAACTGAACATACGGTGTACTCCTTACTAAAAGTTCCAAGACGATGAAGAGATCGTTTATTCGGAAGATTGAGCAAATTAGCTTTTGCTGAGAGCGAATTGGGGCTGGAAACAACGTGAAACATAAATGTTGACGATGAAAGCGATGTCATGTCGACATCTGACATAAACAAGCGCGTATTGGTCGCGTTTTGTGTCATTGCTTTGTTTCGAAAGCTTATCAACGGAAATCTCAAATAATTTCACTTTTCTCTCACTTTCAAGAGGTGTTGACTTTTCATATTCCTCTGAGTGAGACTTGTGTTATGGGCAATCAAGAGGGTCAAACTTTATATTTGACTCGACACGTGTTGTTAATTGAACGATTTCCATGTGGTCCACCAGTTAATAGCGTGACGAGACAAAACAATGAAGATGATTGGGTTACCATGCATAACAGAACGGAAAAGAAAGTTCCCAACATGAGTTCACTTTTTATTCTAACAGTTTGACAGCTTGTTTGCAAGACTTCTTCATTTAGACAGATAACGCGAGTGTCAAGTCTTTTCTTGGCGCATACAATCAACCACAGAAAATTTTTTTGCGCGTCCTTATTGTAATTCTAAGTAAACAACAATTCACTTGACCGATAATGCAATTTGATAGTCTAAAATTTCCCATTGTCAAAAATTTCCCTCGGTAAATTTTCTTTTTCTCAAAGCGGTCGATTATGTTGTGAGCAGCGTCAAGTTTATGTCAAAGGTAAAAATGAATGAGTCTTTCGCTTTCCAGAAACCTCTCTTGTCAGACTTGCCTCATTGTATGAGTTATTTTGCACTTCCTTTGAGAAAATTGCGTAAAAGAAGTACAAAACAGTACGAGTTCAAATTGCTCGTATGGTATAGCGCCAATGAACCGAAAAAGATCCAATGTGGTGTAAAAATTGTTCATAGCACCTGCAACAAGCGGTGTCTTCTGTCATTACCCAACAAAGACAACAAAGGCGCTTGCAGAGCGACAAACCGCTGGAGCGGTCATTTGCATGCGCAAGCGAATTATGTAAATGATTTACTGCTCAGTGTTGAAAGGAAAACAAGAACCAAGGTTGAGTAATACGGCCGGTGGTGTACGTTTGAACATGTACCTTCTTTGTCCGATCATTGCCAGAATGACACAGTTGAAATAACGTCCACGGTAATGGCGGCTTGGGTGTTTCGCTTCCTCGTACGGAGGCCGAAACTCTGCTTCGGTAAGTGATTTTACAAGAAGGTTTTCTCCCCCATTTTTCTTAAAACTCATTTTGTTTAGTACACAAATGAAATGTTTTTCTCGTTTGAATTGTATCGACAGGCTTGACCCTTGGAGCTCATTTTGTCTTACTTCTAGTGACGGGTTCTTTGTATCTTTCTGGTTACGACATTTTGCCGGCCGATTTCACCCAGGTGCCCTTAAATCTCGAAGACGATGTGACAAAACTTCGTGCGGACGCGTGGAAATTCGTCCGGCAAGATTCCCGAGTAAACATAAATCCCACATCCGTGGGAATTCAGGGCGAAAGGACTATCCAATACGACATGCTGGAGTTGATGTACGACGCACAACAAGGCAATACCTTCACAAAACAGAATCTGAAATTAATTCACGACGTAGAGATTGAAATCTTCAACAATTCTATTTATCAGCAACGCCTTTGCCAGGTCATGGCAAATGGCCTTTGTAAATTGCCCTTGTCGATTATTCGCTTCTTTGACGGCAGTTATAGATCAATTCATCCAGATCTGTTCGATCCCGAGTTTGAAAATATCACGAGAATTCTAATCCTGGCTAACTCTATGAACATAACTCGGGCTATGCTAGACTTTCATCTGGACAAGCACGCGGTAATCCATTCCGCTAGCGATGTTGCTGTTCAATCACGATACACCAGATCGTTATTTTACATTGGTTATCCTCTTAAAGGATTCCACAACACAGAGGACCGCGTCGACGAACAGTGGGACGAAGCTCAGTTTTTCGCGAGCGAGGCATTTGCCAAGTTGTTGGATAAAAAATTCAAACAAGGAATCGGTGCCATGAAATTTTATTATTTTCTCCGCGCTTTATTTTTTAATGCCATTTCGCAGCAGGTTATATATGATCTTCTTCTGGCCGGTGCAAGCTTTACATTTATCTTCCTATTTATGCTCTTTCAGACTCAGTCCCTTTGGATAACAGGCTGGGCCGTGTTTAGCATACTCACGTGTTTCTTCGGCGCGAATTTGATTTACCGAGTGATATTGGACTGTCGGTACATCGGCATTTTTCACGTCCTTTCTGTGTTTATAATCCTTGGCATTGGAGCGGATGATGTATTTGTGTTTATTGACACATGGAAATCTTCGGAGTCAATGGCCTTTCGCAACATGGCAGCAAGGATGTCATTGGTTTACCGGCGCGCGGCCAGTGCCATGTTTACAACTTCCTTCACTACGATGGTGGCTTTTGTGACAAGCGTGTTTTCCCCACTCTTGGGTGTGTCCACCTTCGGCATATTTTCAGCGCTGCTAGTTTTTGTAAATTTTTGCTCCGTGATAATTTTCTTTCCTACTGTAATAATAACTTACGAGTACTACTGGAAAGCCTATCGTTGGCATTGCTTTGGGGATTTGAAAGCGTGGCAGGCAATAACGTCACGTAGAGAAGATATAATTCAGGGCGAGGGACCGGAAGAACAACAACGAGAGGAGAAATTCGTGGAACCGAGCAAGCTTGTCAGCAAGTTCCTTGAAAATAGCTTCTTCGAAAATTTCATTGCGCACAGGACAATTCGATGGATTATCTTGGGAGTGTTTTTCATTTTTCTTTGCGTTTCAATTGGATTTGCCACACAGCTCACTCCAGATGAAGAGCCGGTGAGTTTTATATTCCACCTGAGACGATTAAGATACGTAGACACTAACAATGAACGACTGACTGTAGCAACAGGGCGTCAGTACAGTCTACTCTTTAGTCGTTGTGCTGGTAATTATTTCACTTGGCTCTAACTGTGACTGTTATATCAGGTGTTGTTATGTTTCAGTGCACTTGTTAAATTCTGTAGTTTTCGTTGGACCGTATTCAGGCTCGGCAGGTTTAATTTTAGACACATTAAGTTTAAAAGTGAAAAGACTGAAACACGCGCTTGGCTTGAAAAAAAATTTGGAGTCGACATTTTCATAAAAAAATAATTAAAGTAACCGTGCCATGTTTTATAGAAATCAACTTCAGTTTCATGGAGCCGTTGGTTTTCGACTAATTCTTTCTGTGTCGCATTTGCATATTCTAAACCATTTTCGTTTAAAAACAAAGAAGTCAAAGTACTTAAATTCGGCTTTCTCGTTATAACTCGCCCCTGGCTACTGTCATTAATTTTTTTTCAGTTACGGTATGACTGTAGCAGTGAAAGTGAAAACTTATAGTATGAATGTCCCAAAGAACGTTATTGCAAAAATATACTAGATACACTGAACATTTAAGGTAAGGTCATGAAGTGTGACTTGTCCCATCATGTTTTGACATGACAGGAAATTCTGGTTTTGTTCATGTGATTTGATAGCTGTTAAATTCGGATCTTCATCTTTCTTCACGAAAAAAAATATTTCTTCGCGAAAATAACATGGAAACCACACGTATCCGCAAAAATTATTTCTCGAAATCGAAAAAATTATATATTCTTTCACTGGAGAAGAATGTTACATAAATAAATGATGTTCCTGTTTAGGTGCGTGTAGAAAGATTTGGATCTGATAAAAAACAACTTTCTGTATAATTTGATTTCACACAAGCTGTATTTACTCATCAAAACTGGCGACAGTTTGAGCTATCGACTTTCTATTCTTGTTAATTCTTAAAAAACGTCTTCTTCAGAAATTTCAGTGTTTTGTGTCAGAGATTGTATATAATACCTGTTTTTTCTGTTTTTGGTTTTTTTTCTGACAATTTTCAGACCTGTCGCTGTGAACGTCACGCGGTAAACGACGTGTATATCAAATCTGGCCACAGTTGGCAAAGGTCCTGGGGTGTTTCAAACTTCAACAAGCATTCCAAATTGAAACATTTTGCACGGTGAAGGTTTTAGAGGAAAACGAATTTGTATCAATTCAATCCAATAAGGAAAACACATTGTTTATGATTTAACTTTCTCATGAAAAAAAAACCGCTGCTGATCCTTGTGACAGAATAATAATAACATTCATTCATATCTTAATTCAAATGAAGTATTTTATTATTAATGAAGAGTTTACAAATACCTTCTTAGTACGTTACAACAATAAAGGTTGCAATTTGTACAAATTTCAAATTGCTTGAAAATCATTCTTCGTTGCACAAATCAATTTAGTGAACTGTATGCATCTTTAAGGTTTCAAAGTGCCTTCTGTTTACACATAGGTTAACTTTTGGCAGTTATCCTAAATTTCCTCTGATAAACAAAATACGCAAAGGGAAAAACAATTCATAATAATCTATAAAGCAAAAAGGATAATTAAGACAAGTCATCTTGATAAGTTCAACAAATTAACGCTATCTGAAATAACTTGTACTAAGGTATTTTGTTTTTATTATGTAGTATTTTTAGTCTATTATTTAGAAGGGCCAAGGCTCGATTCCCTGAGCTGAACGATTCTCTCTTGCGTGTTTCAGTCTTTCTTTATTCAGTCGGTATGAGCAATATGTGCAAGTCGACTAGGATATTTCCACTCTTCAGGAGAAAGATAACAAACAATCTATAAACTCATTGATGTATGAAAATGGCTCCGTTCCAGTCTCAAGTTGTTGTTTCCACGCGGAGTCTTATTCACTGCTGCACTCATTTTCGATAGTCTAGATTAGTAACGAAGATTTTAATTAAATTGAGGCGCAAAATTTCTGTTCGCCGGGTGAAATATTAAAGGAATACTCATTACATTGGCTGCAGTAAATGTGAAGCCTTGGAGCCGACTGGCTCATAGCTGCCGGAGCTTATCCCGGTTTCTGTAGCATGAAGCGGCTAGAAGTATTTCTACTCCCTGCGGCTGCGGTAAAAGACAGGCTATCTTTGTGAAGGCAACTGGAAGCGCACATGCACATTCGCTTAATGATAGGGCGTATGCAGCAGCGATGAAAAGCAAGGGTACAGTGAAGTACCAAATTTAGCTGAGACCTATATATTCCACTTTGTTATTGACAGGTGGACGTCTGGGGCCCGGGCACTAACTGGTACAGTATCAAACAGTTAAGGCGCTCCGCGTTTCGTCCGAGTCAAGAAGACGACGTTGTTGAAGTTCACATCATCTGGGGTCTGAAGAATCAAGATCGGAGTTCATGTCACTTTACAGACTTTAAGTGCAAAGGAAGGACGGTGTTTGATACCAGTTTTGATCTCAACCCGTCAGACTGTCAGGTGGCCTTGCTAGTAAGTAATTTGTCCTTCCGTCCGCACGGTCATTTACAAATTCATTCATTATGGAAGCAGCATGGCCGAGTGGTTAGGGCGCCGGACTTGAAATCTGGAAGTCGCTGGTTCAAGTCCCGCTCTGACCGCTAAGTTGGAGTTGTTTCTCGGTAGACCCCAGTTCAACTCCTCGGTCATGCTTGTAAAAAGCCAACTGGTCTGCCTCCCGTCAGGTGGGATTTTTTTGCTTATTATGTTTATATGCAATATTTGTTTCTTTCACTTTAAGTGGCATGCGTGAAAACTAGCTAGTTGCATCGACCACTATAAACATTTCAGATTAAACATTTAACATTTTTTAACATTACAAACATGCATGCATTATTAGAGGTTGGCAATCTTTCCTTCAGTTTATCAATCATTCATCCATTGACAGTGATTCAGTCATAGTTCATTCTTCTTTCCTTCCGTTCATCCCTTCATTCGTCCATCCACCATCCATCCATCCATCCCTTCATCCATCCATCCATCCATCCATTATTTTATCAATTCAATTAAGATAAATATACTTGCTTAGTTTTGATAAATAATTTTGAAAAATGGTTTTGATCGCGTAATACCCTTTCCTATCGATTGGCTTCTTCGATGTTACCTGAATGCTGTGTTTTTTCATTTATTCAAGGACTTTTGCAAAGAACTGAAGAATTTACCAGATCACCAGGTCACAAACTTGGAAATAAGACGAAACGCCGTCTCTGGAGAACCAGAAATCCAATGTTTTATGGAGAGACTGAATGAATACCTTCAGGTGAGCAAAAAGAAATAATTTCTCTATCTTAGCACAACTGAAAAATTCCTACGAATCACAATTCAACAATCTGGAGGAGGACCTGCATCATTTGCAAAGTTCTTCATGATTGGCCGTACGCAAGAATAGTTAAACACATACATACAGGTGCAGATAAACGAAAGCGAATGAAAATAGAGCTCTTAAAACTTTTTTTCTGCTGTAGATAATTAATTTTATTTCATTATCGATCCGCTAATTTATCGATTTAATTATCTATGTGGGGTCCACAATTAGCCTTCAAGGCAAAATCTTTTAGACACTGAAATAAAGTTTATTTATGTATGTAAAAGGCGATATCAACTGGTTTCTCCTGCTTCATAACCTTACTAAGTTGCACTTAGGTGTGACTATGAACATGATACTAGTCTACACGTGTACGTTTGGAAAATATTCATGGAGAGTGTCCACAGTAACGCTGGTCAACTCGGTCCTTTTAATGGATGGAAGCATACTACATCGGAGGTAAAACAGTCTTAATTTGGCCTCCGGTTCTGTACTAAAACTCTCGATATCCTGAACTATCCACTAGTCAGCTGCAATTCGTGCGCGAGCAATCCTGTATTATGGTTTGGGCGTAAGCAACAGCATTACGCGCTGCACTAAAAGGCCAATGATATTAGCGGTTCCTCCACTTATTAATTTAATTTTGATTTTCTAGTTGCAAACACAACTGCCCATGGAGTTGCGACTTATGTCTCCTACAGTCTGTCAGTCTAATGAAATTATTATGGTTACTTAGAAAAAAATGATTGTAAAGCCTGCTTAAAAAAAAGTACATATCATCGATCACGAGAAATATAAACTTACGGCGTTCATTGTTGAAACACTGAGACTATGTAAATCACATACCATTTTCTCTTCACTGACCTCTAAGTAAACTACCGTGACTGATCTTACATCAGTTCCCTTTTCATTTATTGCATCCCTAACGTTACATCTTTGTAGGACGAGGCTACCAAGCCCAAATATTCAAACACCACTGTCCTAACCATACCCTCACATGAAGATGACGTACGGCTGCTAATGGCGCGAAACCCTCAGTTGTTCAACATAACGCTTGTGGGTGAGATGTACAACAGATACTTTGAAGCAATGCTTGGCTACTGGTTAACCAATGCCAATCAGTCTGTTACGTCATCTGACTACAAAACCTACGGTGGGCTGCTGGGTGGATCAAGGGACCCAACCGACCCCTCCACAGAGCCAAATTATCAAGGTGAGGAGTCTACGCTTGTGAGGAACGTTTTGTAGTAGAAACCAGTTGAATAACAGTCGCACCGAAAATACTCAGCACAAGGCAGAGTGAAAGAAATCCTGAACTAGCTCATAAGCATAAGCAAGTTACGACAACGAAAGATAATCACAGGCACACACAGAACAAACATGTTTCGTTCTTTTATGCTTAATCTGTGCTTATGTGGAGTGAGAAGTAGGAGCACTGGTTTTATTCTTGTTTCCAGTGCCACACGTTTTTAACGAGAATGAGCTGGTATCGAAAATCCCGCTTATTCCGCGATTGCAATCGTCTTACGCATATGTCCTGGTTACCTTGTGCATATGCATGTACCCCCAGATCAAATCAAATACCCCTAGACACTTCAATAAAGGTTTTGTTGTTGTTGTTGTTGTTGTTGTTGTTGTTGTTGTTATATGCCCTAGTGAAAGCCAGCCTTAATGGAGTCCCTCCTCCTGCTTATGAATGGACTGAATATTACATATTTTTCCTTTTAGGCGGTAAATATGGGAACAAGCTTCTATTTGCTTCTGTGGCTGTCAACACGACCATGGTTCTAAGCAAGACCGGACAAACTGAAGGACTCAAGGTGTATAAACACTGGGAAGACTTTGTAAAACAAAAGGTATGCTTGACGCAAATGATACACTCGAAACTCTTGAACTGATAACCTTCTCTTTTGATACAGACTTCTATGAAGTTTTGAATAACTACACGGCATAAATCAAATTTCAAATTGTCTAGACGATTCCAAGTTCCCCTTTAATCAGTAAACATTTAAGTCGGTAAACATGCAAGTTTCATCGATTAAACATCCTTCAGTTGTTAAGACTGCTTGTTAAAACGGATGAGAATTTGCCTACGAAAATAAATTTCATCAAACAACTAAGAGATCCATTTCAGAGAAAGATCCAATCAGAAACAAGGTGACTAACAAACAAACGGCTGAAATGCGAAGTGCTTAACATTACCACGAAGGCGGTTTCTTGACAACAGGTTCATGACTTTTCAACTAACTCTGTATATTATCACACTAAATTCAAACTTAATAGAAATAAAATTAATTACTCATTAAAAGTAAGTAAAAACAATTATCATAATAATTATTTCCATGTAAATATGTCTGATTCTAAGAAAGTCTGGAAGGGGATAAGACAACGAATATTCCTTGTGTAAATAAATCCCCCCCTTCAGTATCTCACAGTTCCCAAGATAGTTTCTTTCTATTTCCCACAACAACAGTTGAAATTGAAAATGAAATTATTGGGCTAAATGCTAATAAGTCTACAGGGCCTTACAGCAGACCAGTTGCTATTTTAAAAAGCTACCAAACGTGTTATATCTGTACCTCTAGAAATAATATTCAATGCCTCCTTTTCTACTAGAATTGTCTGAGATTTATTTAAAATAGCTAAAGTTACCCCTGTTTTTAAAAGGGTGAGCAAACAAGCCTAAATAACTATCGTCTCATTTCTATTCTCTCAATATTCAATAAACTGTTAGAAAAGTTGATGTATAAGAGAATATTAGAACTTCTGGAGAAGAATAAAGTAATTTATTGCAAGCAGTTTGGCTTCCGTGCGAAACACTCCACGGATCACGCTATCCTAAGCATCATTGA